>NW_019174876.1:1067674-1070076 GCF_002260705.1 Seriola dumerili | reverse complement strand
AAAAATGTCATAGTATAGTAAGCCATAAAAAGTCATAAAAAGTCATAGTATAGTAAGGCATATAAAGTCATAAAAACGTCATAGTATAGTAAGGAAATAAAAAGTCATAGTATAGTAAGGCATAAAAAGTCATAGTATAGTAAGGCATGAAAAGTCATAGTATAGTAAGGCATAAAAAGTCATAAAAACGACATGATATCGTACGGCATAAAAAGTCACAAAAACGTCATAGTATAGTAAGGCAAAAAAAGTCATAGTATAGTAAGCCATAAAAAGTCATAAAAAGTAAAAAAAATGTCATAGTATAGTAAGCCATAAAAATTCATAGTATAGTAAGGCATAAAAAGTCATAAAAACGTCACAGTATAGTAAGGCATAAATAGTCATAGTATAGTAAGCCATAAAAAGTCATTAAAAGTCATAAAAATGTCATAGTATAGTAAGCCATAAAAAGTCATAAAAAGTCATAGTATAGTAAGGCATATAAAGTCATAAAAACGTCATAGTATAGTAAGGAAATAAAAAGTCATAGTATAGTAAGGCATAAAAACATCAAAAACTGTCATAGTATAATAAGGTATAAAAATGCCAAAGAACATCATAGTATAGTGAGGCATAAAGACATCATAGTATAGTAAGGCATAGAATGTCACAATAGGTCATAGTATTGCAAGGCATGAAAACGTCAAAAAACGTCATAGTATAGTAAGGCATAAAGACATCATAGTATAGTAAAGCATAAAATTTCAAAATACGTCATAATACATTAAGGCATAAAATGCACCCCGTGGGATTTGAACCAAGAAATCCATGGGTAAGAGTCAACTATCTTAACCACTGGACCACCATGATGAACAATGGCCAAGACAGTATATGAATACACATGAAAACGTTTTTATATAGTAAGGCATAAAAATGTCAAAAAGTGTCATAGTATAGTATGGCACAAAAACGTCAAAAACTGTTATAGTATAGTGAGGCATAAAAAGTCATACTATAGTAAGCCATAAAAAGTCATAAAAACGTCATAGTATAGTAAGGCATAAAAAGTCATAAAAACGACATGATATAGAACGGCATAAAAAGTCATAAATACGTTATAGTATAGTAAGGCATAAAAAGTCATAGTATAGTAAGGTATAAAAATGCCAAAGAACATCATAGTATCGTGAGGCATAAAGACATCATAGTATAGCAAGGCATAAAATTTCAAAATAGGTCATAGTATAGCAAGGCATGAAAACGTCAAAAAACGTCATAGTATAGTAAGGCATAAAGACATCATAGTATAGTAAAGCATAAAATTTCAAAATACGTCATAGTATAGTAAGGCATAAAATGTACCCAGTGGGATTTGAACCAACAATTCTATGGGTGAGAGTCAACTAGCTTAACCACTGGACCACCATAGTGAACAATGGCAAAGACAGTATATGAATAGACATCAAAACGTTTTTATATTGAAAGGCATAACAATGTCAAAAAGTTTCATAGTATAGTATGGCACAAAAACGTCAAAAACTGTTATAGTATAGTGAGGCATAAAAATATCAAAAACTGTTATAGTATATGAAGGTATAAAAATGCCAAAGAACGTCATAGTATAGTGAGGCATAAAGACATCATAGTATAGTAAGGCATAAAATGTCAAAATAGGTCATCATATAGTAAGGCATGAAAATGTCAAAAAACGTCATAGTATAGTAAGGCATAAAGACATCATAGTATAGTAAGGCATAAAATTTCAAAATACGTCATAGTATAGTAAGGCATAAAATGCTCCCGCTGGTATTTGAACCAGAATTCCATGGGTGAGAGTCTACTAGCTTAACCACTGGACCACCATGGTGAACAATTCAGAGACAGTATATAAATATAAATCATATAGTAAGGCATAAAAAGTCATAAGAATGACATAATATAGTAAGGCATAAAAAGTCATAAAAACGTCACATTATGGAAAGAAATAAAAAGTCATAGTATAGTAAGGCATAAAAAGTCATAAAAAGTCATAGTGTAATAAGGCATAAAATGTCAAAATAGGTCATCATATAGTAAGGGATGAAAATGTCAAAAAACGTCATAGTATAGTAAGGAATAAAGACATCATAGTATGGTAAGGCATAAAATTTCAAAATACGTCATAGTATAGTAAGGCATAAAATGCTCCCACTGGGATTTGAACCAAGAATTCCATGGGTGAGAGTCAACTAGCTTAACCACTGGACCACCATGGTGAACAATTCAAAGACAGTATATAAATATAAATGATATAGTAAGGCATAACAAGTCATAAGAATGACATAATATAGTAAGGCATAAAAAGTCATGAAAACGTCACATTATGGTAAGGAATAAAAAGTCATGGTATAGTAAGGCATAAAAAGTCATAAAAAGTCATA
>NW_019174876.1:774930-1065715 GCF_002260705.1 Seriola dumerili | reverse complement strand
TATAGTAAGGCATAAAAAGTCATAAAAATGTCATAGTATAATAACGCATAAAAAGTCATAAAAACGTCATAGTATAGTAAGGTATAAAAAGTCATAGTATAGCAAGGCATAAAAAGTCATAAAAATGTCATAGTATAGTAACGCATAAAAAGTCATAGTATAGTAAGGCATAAAAAGTCATAAAAACGTCACAGTATAGTAAGGCCCAAAACGTCATAAAAACATCATAGTATAGTAAGGCATAAAAAGTCATAAAAAGTCATATTATAGTTAGGCATAAAAAGTCATAAAAACGACATAGTATAGTAAGGCATAAAAAGTCATAGTATAGTAAGGCATAAAAAGTCATAAAAACGTCATAGTATAAAAAGTCATAAAAACGACATGATATAGTACGGCATAAAAAGTCATAAAGATGTCAAAGTATAGTAAGGCATAAAAAGTCATACTATAGTAAGGCATAAAAAGTCATAAAAACGTCATAGGATAGTAAGGTTCAAAAACGTCGTAAAAACGTCATAGTATAGTAAGGCATATAAAGTCATAAAAACGTCATAGTATAGTAAGGCATATAAAGTCATAAAAACGTCATAGTATAGTAAGGCATATAAAGTCATAAAAACGTCATAGTATAGTAAGGCATATAAAGTCATAAAAACGTCATAGTATAGTAAGGCATATAAAGTCATAAAAACGTCATAGTATAGTAAGGCATATAAAGTCATAAAAACGTCATAGTATAGTAAGGCATATAAAGTCATAAAAACGTCATAGTATAGTAAGGCATATAAAGTCATAAAAACGTCATAGTATAGTAAGGCATATAAAGTCATAAAAACGTCATAGTATAGTAAGGCATATAAAGTCATAAAAACGTCATAGTATAGTAAGGCATATAAAGTCATAAAAACGTCATAGTATAGTAAGGCATATAAAGTCATAAAAACGTCATAGTATAGTAAGGCATATAAAGTCATAAAAACGTCATAGTATAGTAAGGCATATAAAGTCATAAAAACGTCATAGTATAGTAAGGCATATAAAGTCATAAAAACGTCATAGTATAGTAAGGCATATAAAGTCATAAAAACGTCATAGTATAGTAAGGCATATAAAGTCATAAAAACGTCATAGTATAGTAAGGCATATAAAGTCATAAAAACGTCATAGTATAGTAAGGCATATAAAGTCATAAAAACGTCATAGTATAGTAAGGCATATAAAGTCATAAAAACGTCATAGTATAGTAAGGCATATAAAGTCATAAAAACGTCATAGTATAGTAAGGCATATAAAGTCATAAAAACGTCATAGTATAGTAAGGCATATAAAGTCATAAAAACGTCATAGTATAGTAAGGCATATAAAGTCATAAAAACGTCATAGTATAGTAAGGCATATAAAGTCATAAAAACGTCATAGTATAGTAAGGCATATAAAGTCATAAAAACGTCATAGTATAGTAAGGCATATAAAGTCATAAAAACGTCATAGTATAGTAAGGCATATAAAGTCATAAAAACGTCATAGTATAGTAAGGCATATAAAGTCATAAAAACGTCATAGTATAGTAAGGCATATAAAGTCATAAAAACGTCATAGTATAGTAAGGCATATAAAGTCATAAAAACGTCATAGTATAGTAAGGCATATAAAGTCATAAAAACGTCATAGTATAGTAAGGCATATAAAGTCATAAAAACGTCATAGTATAGTAAGGCATATAAAGTCATAAAAACGTCATAGTATAGTAAGGCATAAAAAGTCATAGTATAGTAAGGCATAAAAACATCAAAAACTGTCATAGTATAATGAGGTATAAAAATGCCAAAGAACATCATAATATAGTGAGGCATAAAGACATTATAGTATAGTAAGGCATAAAATGTCAAAATAGGTCATAGTATAGCAAGGCATGAAAACGTCAAAAAACGTCATAGTATAGTAAGGCGTAAAGACATCATATTATAGTAAAGCATAAAATTTCAAAATACGTCATAGTATAGTGAGGCATAAAGTGCACCCAGTGGGATTTGAACCAAGAATTCCATGGCTGAGAGTCAACTAGCTTAACCATTGGACCACCATGGTGAACAATGGACAAGGCAGTATATGAATAGATATCAAAACGTTTTTATATCGTAAGGCATAAAAATGTCAAAAAGTGTCATAGTATAGTAAGGCATAAAAATGTCAAAAATCGTCATACTATAGTGAGGCATAAAGACATCATAGTATAGTAAAGCATAAAATTTCACAATACGTCATAGTATAGTGACGCATAAAATGCTCCCACTGGGATTTGAACCAAGAATTCCATGGCTGAAAGTCAACTATCTTAACCACTGCGTCACCATGGTGAACAATTGCAAAGGCACTATATAAATAGGCATGAAAAAGTTTTAGTGTAGTGAGGCATAGAAATGTCAAAACGTGTCCTAGTATAGTACGGCATAAAAACGTCAAAAACTGTTATAGTTTAGTGAGGCATAAAAATGTCAAAAACTGTCATAGTATAATAAGGTTCTAAAATGCCAAAGAACATCATAGTATAGTGAGGCATAAAATGCTCCAAGTTGGATTTGAACCAAGAAATGCATTGATGAGAGTCAACTAGCTTAACCACTGCACCACCATGGTGAACAATTAAGAGACAGTGTATAGATAAAACCATATAGTAAGGCATAAAAAGTCATAAAGTGTCATAGTATGGTAAGGTATGAATATGCCAAAAAAATATCATGGTATAATGAGGCAGGAAATTCACACAACACGTCATAGTATCGCGAGACATGAAAATGTCATAGTATAGTGAGGCATAAAATGCTCTGAGGAGGACTTGAACCAAGAACCCCACAGGTAAGAGTCCACTAACTTAACCACTGCACCACCATGTTGAACAATTCAAAGACAGTATATAGATAAGATCATATAGTATGGCATAAAAAGTCATAAAAACGTCACAGTGGGGTAAGGCATAAAAAGTCATAGTATAGTAAGCCATAAAAAGTCATAAAAGTCATAGTATAGTAAGGCATAAAAAGTCATAGAAACGATATAGTAGAGTAAGGCATAAAAAGTCATACCATAGTAAGGAATAAAAAGTCATAAAAATGTCATAGTATAGTAAGGCATAAGAAGTCATAAAAACGTCATGGAATAGTAAGGCATAAAAAGTCATAATATAGTAAAGAATGGAAAGTCATAAAAACGACATAATATAGTAAGGCATAAAATGTCATAAAAACGTCATGGTATAGAAAGGCATAAAAAGTCATAAAAACATCATAGTATAGTAAGGCATAAAAAGTCATAGTATAGTAAGGCATAAAAAGTCATAAAAATGACATAATATAGTAAGGCATAAAAAGTCATGAAAACGTCATAGTATAGTAAGGCATAAAAAGTCATAAAAACGTCATAGTATAGTAAGGCATAAAAAGTCATAGTATAGTAAGGCATAAAAAGTCGTAAGAACGATATAGTATAGTAAGGCATAAAAAGTCACACTATAGTAAGGCATAAAGAGGCATCAATACGTCATAGTATAGTAAGGCATAAAAAGTCATAAAAATGTCATAGTATAGTAAGGCATGAAGAGGCATCAAAACGTCATAGGATAGTAAGGCATAAAAAGTCATAAAAACGTCATAGTATAGTAAGGCATAAAAAGTCATAGTATAGTAAGGCATAAAAAGTCATAAAAACGTCATAGTATAGTATGGCATAAAAAGTCATAGTATAGTAAGGCATAAAAAGTCATAAAAATGTCATCGTATAGTCCGGCATATAAAGTCATAAAAAGTCAAAGTATAGTGAGGCATAAAGAGTCATAAAAATGACATAGTATAGTAAGGTATAAAAAGTCATAGTATAGTATGGCATAAAAAGTCATAAAAACGTCATATTATAGTAAGTCATAAAAAGTCATAGTATAGTAAGGCATAAAAAGTCATAAAAACGTCATCGTATAGTAAGGCATAAAAAGTCATAGTATAGCAAGGCATAAAAAGTCATAAAAACAACATAACATAGTAAGGCATAAAAAGTCATTAAAACGTCATAGTATAGTAAGGCATAAAAAGTTATAGTATAATAGGGCATAGAATGTCATAAAAACGATATAGTATGGCAAGGCATAAAAGTCACACTATAGTAAGGCATAAAAAGTCATAAAACGTCATAATATAGTAAGGTATAAAAAGTCATAGTATAGTAAGGCATAAAAAGTCATAAAAACATCATAGTATAATAAGGCATAAAAACGTCATAGTATAGTAGGGCATAAAAATGTAAAAAAACGTCATAGTATAGTAAGGCATAAAGACATCATAGTATAGTAAGGCATAAAATTTCAAAATACATCGTAGTATAGTAAGGCATAAAATGCTAACAGTGGGATTTGAACCAAGAACTCCATGTGTGAAAGGCATCTATCTTAACCATTGCACTATCATGGTGAACAACTGCAAACGCAGTATATAAATAGGCATGAAAACGTTTTAATATAGTAAGGCATAAGAATGTCCAAAAGTGTCATAGTATAGTATGGCATAAAAACGTCAAAAACTGTCATAGTATAATACGGTATAAAAATCCAAAGAACATCATAGTATAGTGAGGTATAAAGACATCATAGTATAGTAAGGCATAAAATGCTCCCACTGGGATTTGAACCAAGAACTCCATGGGTGAGAGACAACTATCTTAACCACTGCACCACCATGGTGAACAGTTCATTGACAATATATAAATAGAGATCATATAGTAAGGCATAACAAGTCATAAAAACGACATAATATAGTAAGGCTTAAAAAGTCATAAAAACGTCGCAGTATGGTAAGGCATAAAAAGTCATAGTATAGTAAGCCATAAAAAGTCATAAAAACGATATAGTAGAGTAAGGCATAAAAAGTCATAGTATAGTAAGGCATAAAAAGTCATAGTATAGTAAGGCATAAAAAGTCATAGTATAGTGAGCCATAAAAAGTCATAAAAACATCATAGTATAGTAAGTCATAAAAAGTCATAGTATATTGAGGCATAAAAAGTCATAAAAACATCATAGTATAGTAAGTCATAAAAAGTCATAAAAACGTCATAGTATAGTAAGACATAAAAAGTCATAAAAACGACATAATATCGTAAGGCATAAAAAGTCATAAAAACAACATAGTATAGTAAGGTATAAAAAGTCATAGTATAGTAAGCCATAAAATGTCATAAAAAGTCATAGTATATTCACGCATATAAAGTCATAGTATAGTGAGGCATAAAAAGTCATAAAAACGACACAATATCGTAAGGCATAAAAAGTCATAAAAACAACACAGTATAGTAAGGTATAAAAAGTCATAGTATAGTAAGCCATAAAAAGTCATAAAAACGTCATAGTATAGTAAGGCATAAAAAGTCTTAAAAACGTCATAGTATAGTAACGCATAAAAAGTCATAAAAACGATATAGTATAGCAAGGCATAAAAGTCACACTATAGTAAGGCATAAAAAGTCAAAAAAAGGTCATAGTATAGTAAGACATAAAAAGTCATAAAAACGACACAATATCGTAAGGCATAAAAAGTCATAAAAACAACATAGTATAGCAAGGCATAAAAGTCACACTATAGTAAGGCATAAAAAGTCATAAAACGTCATAGTATAGTAAGGCATAAAAAGTCATAGTATATTAAGGCATAAAAAGTCATAAAAACGACAGTATAGTAAGGCATAAAAAGTCATACTATAGTAAGGCATAAAAAGTCATAGCATAATAAGGTGCCAAAAATGCCAAAGAACATCATAGTATAGTGAGGCATAAAGACATCATAGTATAGTAAGGCATAAAATGTCAAAATAGGTCATAGTATAGTAAGGCATAAAAACGTCAAAAAAACGTCATAGTATAGTAAGGCATAAAGACATCATAGTATAGTAAGGCATAAAATTTCAAAATACGTCATAGTATAGTAAGGCATAAAATGCTCGCAGCAGGATTTGAACCAAAAACTTCAAACATGAGAGTCAACTATCTTAACCACTGCACCACCATGGTGAACAATTGCAAAGGCAGTATATAAATAGGCATGAAAACGTTTTAATATAGTAAGGCATAAAAATGTCATAGTATAGTATGGCATGAATAGTCTTAGTATTGTAATGTACAGAAATGTTAAAAAAAAACGTCATAGTATAGTAAGGCATAAAAACTTCAAAAATCGTCATAGTATACTAAAGCATAAAAATGTCAAAAAACATCATAGTATAGTAAGGCAGAAAAATGTCAAAAAACTGTCATAGTATAGTAAGGTATAAAGATGTCATAAAATACCATAGTATAGTAAGGCATAAAAATGCCAAAGAACATCATAGTATAGTGAGGCATAAAGACATCATAGTATAGTAAGGCATAAAATGTCAAAATATGTCATAGTATAGTAAGGCATAAAATGCTCCTAGTGGGATTTGTACCAAGAACTCTGTGGGTGAGAGAGAACTATCTTAACCACTGTATCACCATGGTAAACAACAATAAAAACAGTATATAGTGAGGCATAAAAAAGTTTCAATATAGTAAGGCATAAAAATGTAAAAAAATGTCATACGATAGTGTGGTATAAAAATTCCAAAAACCTCTTAGTAAAGTCAAGCATAAAATGACAAAAAACGTCATAGTATAGTAAGGCATAAAATGTTGCTAGTGGGATTTGAATCAAGAATTCTATGGGTGAGATACAACTATCTTCACCACTGGATCACCATGGTGAACAACCACCAAAACAGTATATAGTAAGGCATAAACACATCACTGTATAATAAGAAAAATAAATATCAAGGTATAGTAAGGCAGGAAATTATCATAGTATCACAAGACATGAAAACGTCAAAAATCGTCATAGTATAGTAAGGCATAAAAACGTAAAAAAAACGCATACTATAATAAGGTATAAAAATGCCAGACAACATCATAGTATGGTAAGACATAAAGACATCATAGTATAATAAGGCAAAAAAATATCAGGGTATCACAAGGCATAAAAACGTCAAAAAACATCATAGTATAATAAGGTAAAAAAAACATCAAAAAACGTCATAGTATAGTAAAGCATAAAAATGTCAAAAAACGTCATAGTATAGTAAGGCATAAAAATGTCATAAAATGTCATAGTATAGTGAGGCATAAAGACATCACAGTATAGTAAGGCATAAAATGTAAAAATACATCATAGTATAGTAAGGCATAAAATGCTCCTAGTGGGATTTAAACCAAGGATTCCGTGGGTGAGAGACAACTATCTTAACCACTACGTGAACAATGCCAAAAAAAGTACATAGTAAGCCATAAACACATCATAGTATAATAAGGCAAAAAAATATCACCATATAGTAAGGCATGAAATTGCCACAAACCGTCATAGGATCACAAGATATAAAAACGTCATAGTATAGTAAGGCATAAAAATGTCAAAAAATGTCATCCTATAGTAAGACTCAAAGAGGTTGGAGTGGGATTTGAACCAAGAACTCTTGGGGTGGGAGAAAACTATTTTAACCACTGTACCACCATAGAGAATAAGCACAAAAACATTATAATGTAAGCCATAAAGAAACTTTTATATAGTAAGGCATAAAAATCTCAAAAAACGTCATAGTATAGTAATGTATAAAAATGCCAAACATCATCATAGTATAGTAAGGCATAAAGACATCAAAGTATATATAGTAAGGCATAAAATGCTCCTAGTGGGATTTGAACCAAGAACTCTGTGGGTGAGAGAAAATTATATTAACCACAACACCACCAAGGTAAGCAATCACAAAAACAGTACATAGTTAGCCATTAAAAAAGTTTTAATATGATAAGGAATAAAAATGTCAAAAACTGTCATAGTATAGTATGGTATAAAAATGCCAAAAAACATCATAGTATAGTGAGGCATAAAGACATCATAGTATAGTAAGGCATAAAATGTAAAAATATGTCATAGTATAGTAAGGCATAAAATGCTCCCAGTGGGATTTGAACCGAGAACTCTGTGGGTGAGAGACAATTATCTTAACCACTGCACCACCATGGTGAGCAACCACAAAAAAAGTATATTGTAAGGCATAAACACATCATAGTATAATAAGGCAAAAACATATCACGATATAGTAAGGCATGAAATTGCCAAAAAACGTCATAGCATCACAAGGCATAAAAACGTCAAAAAACGTCATAGTATAGTAAAGCATGAAAACATCAAAAAGCATGATAGTATAGGAAGACATAAAGACATCATAGTATAAGAAGACAAAAAAACTTCATGGTATAGTAAGGCATGAAATTGCCAGAAAACGTCATAGTATCACAAGGCATAAAAACGTAAAAAAATATATAGTATAGTAAGGCATAAAGACATCATAGTACAATAAGGCAAAAAAATATCATGGTGCAGTAAGTATAGTAACATCATAGTAAGGTAAGACTTAAAAAGGTTGGAGTGGGATTTGAACTAAGAACGCTGTGGGTGGGACACACTTGTTTTAACCACTGCACCACCATAGAGAATAATCTATGGTCGGGCCCAGGAGGGTCCCGGTGGGCGTCAGGTGGTTTACCCACCATCATCTCAGCCGGAGTCCGGATCTCCCTGCCAAGCATGAGAAGGGCGGGGGAGCAGGAGGTGGAGTCCTGTGCAGCGGACCGGTACGCCATTAGCACAAGGGGCACATGGGTATCCCAGTTCCGTTGATATTTAGCCGTCACAATCGCCAGCTGTTGTGCCAGCGTGCGGTTAAATCTCTCGACCAGGCCATCGCTCTGCGGGTGGAGGGGTGTGGTGCGGATCTTGTGGGAGCCCAGTTTTTCACACATGGCTGCAAACACACGGGACTCAAAGTCCCTGCCCTGGTCAGTGTGAATGACTTCAGGCACCCCAAACCTGCTGAACATTCCCTCCAGCAGTGCATCCACTATGGTCTCTGCTTCCTGGTCTGGCAGGCAGTATGCCTCGGGCCACCAGTGAAATAGTCCATGGCAGTGAGGATGTAGCGGTTACCTCCCTCTGTGTGGGGAAATTGACCGAGGACATCAATCCCCACTCTCTCCATTGTGCACCCCGCTGGAAACTGCTGGAGCGGGACATGAGATCTGTCTATGGGCCCATTACGGGCCGTGCAGCTGTCGCAGCGTCGGCAGTAGTCCTCCACATCTCGCTTGTGCTGGCCCAAGTAGAATCCCTGACGGAGGCGACGTAGCGTTTTATTGACCCCGAAGTGACCAGATCCCGGGGCTCCATGTACCGCCCGGAGCACCACCTCCCTCAGGTCCCTTGGCACCACCACCTGCCACCGTGTCTCTCCTGTAGCTGGTTCTTTCCACCTCCGCTGCAGCACTCCGTCGCACAGGCGCAAGGCTTCAAACACTGACCAGAGTCCTTTTGTGGCTCGAGAGCACATTCCGACCTCCTCCCGTGAAGGTCGGGACTGCATTGCCACCAACCTGAGTACTGGCCTGATGTCGACGTCGTCCTCTTGTTTGCGCCTCCACTCTGCTGGACCCACGGCTGTTAGTTCATGCTCAGCCAGCTGCCCCTGCGGCCCCGCCGCCGCGCATTTCACCTCATTTTGCAGCTGTTCAGTCTCCTGTGCTTCTTTCCTCTCACAGTAGCGGCAGTCATCAGCGACGCAGGACCGTCGGGACAGTGCATCCGCGTTTTTATGTTGTGTACCTGGCCTGTGGACCACGGAGAAGTCATATGCCTGCAGCTGCCAGCTGGCCCTCCGGCTCTCTGAACAACATGAGCCACTGCAGGGCCGAGTGGTCAGTCCTGACCGTGAAGTGGAGACCTCCGAGGTAGTATTTAAACTGTCGGATGGCACTGACAACTACGAGCAGCTCCCGCCTGGTGACACAGTAGCGACGTTCGGCTTTGCTGAATGTCTTGCTGTGATATGCCCCCACCTTCTCTCCTCCGGATGTCACCTGGGTCAGCACAGCCCCTGAGCCGACGCTGCTGGCGTCAGTGTCGAGGATGAAAGGCAAGGTGGGGTCTGGCGGGGAAAGGACCGGGGCCTCCACGAGGGCTCTCTGTAGTGTGGTGAATGCTGTCTGACACTCCGCTGACCACACAAACGTCTCCCCTTTCTGCAGCAGGCGGAGCAGGGGTGCAGCTATGCAGGAGAACCCCCTCACAAACCTCCTGTAGTAGGATGACAGCCCAAGGAAGCTTTTCAGATCCTGCACAGAGCAGGGGGTGGGCCAGTCCTTTACAGCCCGCACCTTGTCGTCCATGGTGCTAACACCGCCGTCTCTGAGTCTGTGGCCCAGGAACGTGACCTCCCGCCTCAAAAAGAAGCATTTCTGGGGACGCAGTTTCAGTCCCGCTGCCTCAACCCTCTCCAGCACCCGCCTGAGGGCCTTGAGAGCCGACTCAAAGGACCCAGCATGAACAAGAATGTCGTCCAGGTACACAACACATTCTTGGCGTGGGACGCCAGCCAGTACCCTGTCCATCAGTCTCTCAAATGTGGTGGGCGCATTACAAAGGCCAAAAGGGAGGACCTTGAACTGCCACGAGCCCCTGCTGGTGATGAAGGCGGTTTTGGGTCTGGCCTCCGGGGTAAGGGGAACCTGCCAGTATCCGCTGCGCAGGTCCAGAGGAGAGAACCAGGAAGACCCCGCCACTGTGTCCAGGGCCTCATCGGTGCGCGGGAAGGGGTATTGGTCCTTTCTGGTGACTTTGTTGAGGGGTCTGAAGTCCACACAGAACCGCCAGTCGTCTTTTGTCCTCGACACTGACGCCAGCAGCGTCGGCTCAGGGGCTGTGCTGACCCAGGTGACATCCGGAGGAGAGAAGGTGGGGGCATATCACAGCAAGACATTCAGCAAAGCCGAACGTCGCTACTGTGTCACCAGGCGGGAGCTGCTCGTAGTTGTCAGCGTCATCCGACAGTTTAAAAACTACCTCAGAGGTCTCCACTTCACGGTCAGGACTGACCACTCGGCCCTGCAGTGGCTGGGGGAGCGGCGGAGCACAGACAGCGGGTGAGAGAGATGACTGTCAAAATGGCTGCCGAGGCCGGCTTTGGCTGCTCTAGCCGCTCGGACCGTGAGGAAAGGATTACAGTTATCAAGCCGCACTGTGTACTGGGACCGCCCTCAGTAAAGACTCCCAGGTATGATGGCAAGGCCGACTGGGAGGTATTTCACGCCCAGTTTGAACTGTTAGCCCAGGCCAGCAAGTGGTCCATTGAAGTGAATGCCCTCCAGCTAGCAATGTGCCTTACTGGTGATGCTCTGTCAAGCCTGCTGCTACCAAGCCCAAGTGATAGGAGTGACTATGATGCTTTAGTGGGGGCGCTAAAGAGGCGGTTTGGACAATGCTCAGCGGCTAGCCTGCTTAGGTCTGAGTTGTGCAGCCGACAGCCACGACCGGGTGAGCCCCTGAGGGATCTCGCCAATGACATTGAGGGGCTGGTTCGCCGCACTTATGCTCACATGCCCCCTGCCATCCAGAGTGAATTAGCACGGGACCATTTCCTCCAGTCGCTGCTACCGGCCGACCTGCGTATCCAGACGCTGCTGGCTCATCCCAAGTCTCTCCTGGAGGCTTTGGAGTTAGCGTCAGAGAGAGAGAGAGAGAGAGAGAGAGAGAGAGAGAGAGAGATGCTGTGTGCTGGTCCCCTGGGGCCCGCGTTGGACAATTCACCGAAGGTGAGGGCTGCAAGTGGGACTGATTTGGATGTAGCAGCACCTGCCTGGGCAGAGGAACTCTCGCAGCTCCTCCCAAAGTGCGCGCTGCCTCACTTTGGGAGGAGCGGCAGGCCAGACCGCGCTCAAGGATCTGCTGGGGCCATCTGGTCCGGCAGTGCCCCAATGCCCCCGCGAGACAGGGAAAAGGGACGGGGACCGCATAATCGGGACGATGCGGATCCCCGGGGTGGAGTCCCGACCATGCACAGGCGCGGATGCAGCACAGCACATGCAGGTGGGGGCATCGCAACAGGCAGACGATGTAGATGGCCAGCTCGAGCGACTTGTGATACTAGGCCAAACGTGGATAGGGAACTGCTGGTACGCCCCAGTGACTATTGGGGGGACACGCTGCTTTACACTGGTGAACACAGGCTCTTCAGCAACCCTGGTGAAACCCGATGTGGTGAGCAGAGGGACGACGGTTTTCCCCACCATAGTGAGACTTCAGACAGTTACTGGAGAGCGGGCCCCCATGGTGGGAGAGGCATTGGTGACCCTGGGGGCAGGGAAAAAGACAATTCGCTGCCCGGTGTGGGTCGCGAACCTGGAGGACTGTATACTGGGACTGGATGTTCTTGGGGCATTGGACTGTGTCATTTACACCAGGAGAGGAACACTCATTTTCCCAGGGGGACACGTTGTCCAGATGTCTAAGTGGCCGCTCCAGCCGGGCTGCACCGTGGCTCACACCATTGCAACAACCGACATGGCTGCCGGGCTGCTCGCTGCCCCCCCCGATCACTGTTACACGTGGTGGCTCACATGACAGACAGGCTTCGCAGTGTCTAAACTGACACAACATGTTCACTGACAGTCTGGAAATATCAGTACTTTAACTCAACAGACTTATGACTGAACTAAACTATCGTTTCTTACAGAAACAATCATAACAGTTAAACATTACCATGAACACAGTCCGTTACAGTATAGTAAGGTATAAAAATATAAAAAAGTACAGTAGTAAGTAAGAAATAAAAAGTTTGCAGTGGTTTTTGACCTGGAACCTTATGAATGAGAAACAACTGTCACCTAATCACCACGGTGAACTTGACAAACTATGTATTTAGCCATAAAAATGTCAAAGTAAAGTAAGGTATAATTTGTCGACATCATACTATATTAAAAGGCATAAACCGTCATAGTGTAGTTACGAATAAAAATTCATAGTATACTAAGGCTTAAAATGCAAAAAAAAAAAAAACAACACAGCATAGTAAGGGTTATCATAATGGGAGACTGGAGACGTCTTCGAGGGAGCAGGAGGATCGGAACCAGGTGAGCAGTCAGCGGCGCAGACGAACCAGGAAGGAGCAGGCAGGCGGGTAATCAGAGCCTGGCTAAGGATCAGGAAACCAGCAGGGAAGCACTCGCGTTGCTACGTCGGAGCTGGAGAATGCCAAACAGCCACAGGGACAGGCAGACGGGAACCAGGAAGTGCACAGGCAGAACTCGTTGTCGGGGATAGAAGGCTTAGGCGGTTACCAGGGCAGGATGGTCAAAGACGAGCAGAGTCGTTACCAGGAAGTCAGTCTGGAGATGAACGCTATAAAGTCTTGCATGAGTACTGAGAATAATCTGGCAACGAGTGAATGGACCGGGGATGTATACATACTGGCTTGATGAGTGATGAGATGCAGCTGAGAGCCCATGGTGGAGCTAAAGGTGCTGATGAGGTAGGTGTGGCCGGCCGGTGGGGTAAGTGGAAAAAACACTGAAGTACCAGGTGATGGCAGAGCAGGCTGTGACAGTCATAGTATAGTAAGGCATAAAAAGGGCACACTGAGATTTGAATCAAGAACCTTGTTTCTTAGAGATAACTGTCCTATCCACTGCGCCACCATCGTGAACAGTCACAGAGGCATTATAAAGGGGATAGAAATGTCATAGTATAGTAAGGTATAAAATGGCAAAAGCATGGAAATGCTACAAAACATCATAGTATAACAAGGCATAAAGTCATAAAAAGTCATAATGTACAAAAATGCCAAAAAACGTCATAGTATATAGTAAGTTATAAATTGACATAGTAAAATGTCAAAAAGGTCATAGTATAGTAATACATAAAAATGTCATAGAGTAAGGCATAAAAATGTCAAAAAACATTATGGTATAGTAAGGCATAAAGAGGTCATAGAGGGATTTGAATCCTTATGCTTCAGGGTGGAAAACAACTGTCTTAACCACTGCACCAACATGGTGTTCCATCACAAACTCAGTATATAGTTAGCCATAAAAACGTCATAGTATAGCAAGGCATAAAAATGTCAAAAAACGTCATATATAGGCTAGTATAGTAAGGCATAAAGACATCATTGTATAGTTACGCAAAAAAAACAACATGGGATTTGAACCTAAACCTTCTGACAATTGTCCTAACCAGTCCACCACTATGGTGAACTAACACAAGCTTATTATATAGTCAGGGAGAAAAAAGTAATTGTATAGTACGGCATAATAAGTCATAGTATAGTGAGGCACAAAAAGGTCATAGAGTCACCAATAAAATTAATGAGCATTTTTCAACTATAGTTTCTAGCAGCAACGCAGCACAGATGCAGCCAGTGTGAACACAAACACATGATTCTCTGCATCAGGTCAATGACACCAGCCACCACGCTCACGCAACGCAGGGAGACAAAACCAACCAGTGTTCAGTCTTTATGTTTACAGAGACCAGCAATGTTGTAGCCAATCGATCGATTCAAAGGCAGATTAAAATGTGCAGTGTGAGTTAATTTGATGCACAAGATTAGTAAATACCATACCATGTCAGTCCACCTTAATTATGGCTCCTTCTTATGGTCATTTCAGTGTGTTTCCTGAAAAAATATTATTGGGCTCGCCATTACTGATAAGCCTTAAGAGGAAAGCATCCAGAATCTGAATCTCTGGGTTCTTCTGCCCTTCATGCAATGTTTTGCCTTTGAAGGTTATTCAGTAGGCTATCAGATGGCCACTCTAGTGGAGTGTTTGTGTGTCTGTGGATGTCTTTGTTCGTGTGTGTGCGTGGGTGGGTGGGTGCGTGCATGCGTGTGTGTGTAAGCATGCTGAGGTTAAGTCCTATCAGAAAGTGTGGAGCCTCTTATCTTTATACTGAATAATGCAGTTGTCCCAGGGGCCAGAGAGCAGTCAGACCCCCTGACTCTTTACACACGCACGCACGCACGCACACTCACTCACTCACTCACTCATTCACTCACTCACTCACTCACTCACTCACTCACTCACTCACTCACTCACTCACTCACTCGTACTCATAAATAAACACACTCATAATCAAACATAATGAACGGATACACTCACCTGCTTCACAGTTGATCTTTATCTTTATCTTTGCTGTGCCTCACTTGGTTGGGAGCAGAGAAAAAACAGGAACAGGAAGTAAAGAGTGATTCTTTATCTCAAAGTCAGTTGATTTTACTCACTTCTTTTGAAGCTGACCTTTCACTTTAAGGGTTAGGGTTATTCCTGTCTGACCAGGAGACAGAAATGTGTTCAATACAATTATGATTTCATTCAAAACCCAGTTAGCATCATTGAGTTGTTGTTATGGTGCTCAGCACTCTGGCAGCTCTAAGAGCAGAGCAGAGGAATAAATGTGCTTATGAGTCAGCCTTCAGGTCCATGAGCTCAGAGCACCTAAATTACACAGCGTGCTTTAATCCCGTTTGACCTCTGAGCCTCTATTTTCACAAATCAATTGCACATGGAGCAAACTGTAGTCGATGACAACAATTTGATTATGGTTTCCAGTAATTTGTTTGGTTAGATTAAATAAAGCTCCTATCAGTATCTGTCATGTTTCATATATGTGAAGATATGTAACATATTCTCTATGTTTATATATATTACATTTACAGTAATTATTGGCTGGACTGCAACAGAGCGGGGCCAGCCCTATAATCACGAATGTCACTGACTGACTAACTGACTGACTGAGTGATGATATTTCCACCATTAAGAAAGAGAGAAGTCATCGGTAACGAGGCTTTGTACTAACCGCTATGACCAATTATACAAATCAAACAGAGGGAATTAAACAAAAAGACCTTCCTTCCTAAAAGTCTGTTACATTCTGGAGTTGAAAGTAAATAAAGGCTAAACTATTGTTGATCCCAGATGAAGGCTGTGCTCTGTGTGAGAGACAAAATAAGATATATAGTCTATATAAACTCTATCTCAGGGTAGGTGCCTCGGTGGCTTACCTGGTGGAATGTGTGTCATTTGGGCTTAGTCCTTGCCCCAGCAGCCTGGGTTTGAGTCTGGCCTGTGGCCCTTCGCTGCGGGGCATCCTCTTTCTCTCTCTCCCTCCAATTTTCTTATCTCTCTTTTACTATGGCTGAAATAAAGATAAAAGCCTTAAAACATAACTTTAAAAAAAGAAACATAGTCTTTATTTGTTGGTGTTGTGGTGATTTTGTAAGACGATGTCGCAATTATAAAATCAGGATTCGACTGTAGGTGGTCCAGCCATATACTAGGTTTTGACCTAGTCTTGTTACATCATTGTTGCAATGCTGCAATACATAGGTAATATGTCTTAAAACATCACTGCCATGAGTCTATGTTTTATTACCCTTGATTGTCTTTTGTATGTTTTCCTTTAAAATACACTTCCCACATCTGTCAGATCACAATTATTCTTCTTATATTTTCTCCATTATTGATAATTGCTCTGCAGAGCAGAATGTTTTCATTTTATCCCAACTATTTTTGAGATTCCTTAACATGAGCTATTATTGATAATTATTTTCCAGAGAGCAGGAGAACATCACTTTGTTGTCCAAGGCCCTGACTAGTGTGTCAATCCAGGAAAGAGCCTCTTAAGTGCCAATAGTACCCATGTGATTTACTTGTCACATTGATAGACCGAGTCTGTGAGACTTTAAACAGTAGTTTCTTCATCCTGTACAATATATTTATGGCACTGGTGCCAGTAGACACTTAAACTAATGGTGCGAACTCAGACATAATTTTTTTAAAAAGAAAAGAAAAGAAAGTGTGGGGTAGTTATATTGTGTTGATTAATAATGTTAATGGTGCAACAATTATTTTGAATTAATCAACACAGAGGCAAAAACCAAAGTGTGAACTGTGTTTTTAATTCAACATGCCCCAGTTCTACTGTAAATTTAGCACACGACAGGGGTCCAAAATGTTTCTCATATTACCAAGTGTTACAGATGCCCAGTGGCATTTTCTTGCAAACAAACAAAAGTTATATTCAAAATCTTTTTTTTTTTTGTTTTTTTTTTACCAAAATGCATTTTGTGTATGTATTCTTGAGGTACAGCAAATGTGTCAAATGCATTTCTTTCCTCATAAACCTTTTTTAAAGTAAATTTTCCTAATATTTTATATCATGCATAAATATTTTCTTGCTATCAATTTCAGGCTTCTTTGTGCGCTACCAGAACCAAATTTTAACCTATTTCAAAACTGTAATATATAAAAGGTAGTGTTATTAGGCAGAAGGGAAGCTGGTATTAAACAAATGGCTGCAATGAAAGCTAAGATGTAATTTCTGCTATCTGTTCTTAAAGGGGACCTATTATGCTTTTCTGAGTTTTCCCTTACTTACAATGTGTTATATAGATTTTTGTGCATGTAAATGGTCTACAGAGTCATAAGGATCAAAGTTTACACCAAAGGGAGTAACTATGTTAGGGTAAAAACCCAATTTTCTCCTTTGAATGAAAAGGGTTGTTGGGGGTCCAGACATTACTTCCTGGTCCTATTGACATCAATACGTCTCTTGGTGCTGCCCACCTGCAACCTGGACACCCCCTGCAAGCTCGGCACGCCCCCACACAAGGCAAAGACTTTTCTTTAGTTTTGTAGCCATGCCAAAAAGACAGTGTTATCAATTGCCTGCAGAAATCGATATCATTTTTCCACGGTTCTCCACTGCTCCAAACATTATTGGAGAACTGTTTCAGAAACCTGGCAAAGTTAGACACTTCATTTTCATAACAATTATTTCTGTAATTCACACTTTATGTAGTTGACACTTAATGTGGCCAAACAGGGGACTCAGTTCACACCATGTCAGTCTGCATGCTGACATGCGTTACCGCGACCTGATCATGTTAGTAAGAAGCAGCACAGCAAAGATATAAATGCTTATACGTTTGTATTAGCATGCTGTACCTCGTTAGCTCAGATAAATTATCCATAATTTAACCGCTGAGTTCATTTTTCAGTAGCCATGCACACTAAATTTTAATTCATTCAGATTTACTGGCATTGTAAACCAGCAGGAGGTGACATGTTGGAGACTCCCTACCTGTCACTATCTGTCTGTTCCTCCATTATTTATATTCCTTTAGTCTGGAAGTGTCCATACATAAGAAAACAAGCAGGGTTTCTCATAAAAGTATTCCAAGTTATGAATATTGTCATCCGAAGTCTTTGCAGACTGTCCAGCATCTTGATTCGCAGTGCTCTTCATATTTCTCCCTCCTTCCGGCTGCCTGACAGTGGGTAGGCTTGTTTTCTGCTCCAGTCCAGCTTGTGAAGGTGGATCGGGTCTGTCATCTTCTGGTTCAGGACAGGACTCTTGCTCAAACCAATAAGGCAGAACCGAAGCCACCACAACCATTTGTTTACACAAGACATACGGAACGTGTTGTTGCCATGGTAGTTACCAGCAAGCTGTTTCAGAGGGAGGAGGGGGGCTTTAAAGAGCCCTGAGTGTTTCAGACAGAATGTGAATAGAGTACAGTATAAAATGTACAGAAGAAGAAAACCAATGTCTTTTCAGAACATTAAAGCATGTACATCTATTTTAGTAGACACCAAGAATGAAATGATTAACACTAAAAATAGCCATAATAGGTCCTCTTTAATATTGTCACTGCCTCTTCTGTATACAGATACCAATTGCTCCATGATACCACTCCTATCAATGTCCAAAACTATTGAGTATATATGCAATGCCCAGTTTCACTGTCTAGATATTGTGATAAATATTGCATTTGTGTAAATCCTTTGTTTTTTTCTCTTTGGGGGTTAAGTCTACCGAGAAGATGATTTGCTTGCCCAAACAAACCACAGTGCATGCAAACACATGTCCCTAGCAACTCTCCGACTTGAGCAATACCATTAGAGCTAAGAAACAGCAATCTCTGCTTGTGCTACAGAGCACTGACCACCATCTTCTTAATTTTTCTTTGAACAGCTGTTAAGGGGAAATAGGAAAACATAAAGTATTATTTATACAAATAAGAATTGGCTTGATGCTCAGACTCACTGCAGACAATATGTCATTGATCTTTCCTTTGTTAGTAGCCAGAGTCATCAACACAAGCTCCTAAGAGCTGCAGGTAACAATAATAACAAGAAAAATTCCATGCCGTTTTAATGCATCAATATTACTGTGTTGGAAATGAAAAAGTCCTGGGATGAGGCTTTGGAGCACTCTGAGACAGAGCGCCTACTGGCCCAGAAAGTGATCCAGAAAGTTGACATCACTGACCCTGTTGGATCGGCCTGCGTTATTTGAATGACTGCTGGATATGGATGAACAGTGACCCTCTAATGTATAAGGACTGGCCCCAAGGAGGAGATCAGGACCACCGGTGTCCAATACAAAATCGCTGTGGTGCTTTCACCAAAAAGGAAGGGTGGGAGAACTCGAACAGCCCGGAGAGACTCAAATTCATCTGCGTCTCAGAGATTCACAATATTATATCTGGTATATTGAAATCTATCATTGTTACTGTCTTCTATTACAACAAAGGACCTGCAACATATAGAATATAGAGGTCAAATGTCTCATGAAGAAATGATATCTCTCTGCAGAAGACTTAAAAATCTAAATCTAAATCATCATTTTATATAGCTTTTTTTGTTGAAGCAGGGTTGGACAGGGTTGTATTTTCCTTCTTGACCACCATCCCCTTAGCTTGGTTTCCATATTGGTTACACCTTTGCTTTGTTATTTCACAAGTAAGACTGTGTAAGCCTGCAAATACTTAATTTTTAAAGATGAAATAAATTGGTTCTGTGTAAGTTGAGCTTCCCCTTTAATATAGAAAAATGTATAGCTAAATGTCATTTATTGACATTTAGAGATTGTTATGATGAGCTGACTATAGTTGGTCTGATTTGACATCAGGTCTGTCTTCATTTTATTTGAAATGGCTGGACAGAAACTAAGTTGGAATCTAGTGCTGTTAATAGTTATTTGGTCGTGTGATTGAGCTGAAAACTTTTATATTCTTTTGAATATATTTATTTATGAAAACTGGCCACACAGCAGCACTCTGCGAATCCAAACAATAAAAGTCTGAAGTGTAGTTTAGTTTTTAGTATAGTAGCAAAACTTTTGTATTGTATAGTATCAATGCTAATCATTTACAGGGACATCAGCAGGTGACTTTTTTTATGTTTGTGCTTTCAGGAAGCTAGACTGTGCACTGGGGTTTCTGTTGGATTTGGAACAGCCTACATAAACACACACCAAAAGAAAGCTATAGTCATTCTCATGAAAGGAGGGGTTTACAATCCAATCTGCTACAAACACTTGATAACTTTACAAGAGGATAATGTCAGCAGGAAAAAAAAACACTGACACAAGCACAGCAACAATAGAAACCACACTTTGTGTCTGACTGACTGCCAGGCATCAGGCAATCCAACTGTCTCCAAATATGGGAACAGAAACCAAAAAACCAAGTCCAGCAAATCTGAACTTTCATC
The DNA here is from genome assembly GCF_002260705.1 of Seriola dumerili. Classification (NCBI taxonomy): domain Eukaryota; kingdom Metazoa; phylum Chordata; class Actinopteri; order Carangiformes; family Carangidae; genus Seriola; species Seriola dumerili. The sequence continues at coordinate 1,045,275 of NW_019174876.1, read as the reverse complement.
TTCAATTATGCCAGCTGCTTACAGGACAAAGATTCACCAATACAGGTTAAGTGCAACAAATGACATTATGTTTACATGTTGTGTAGAGCTGATAATAAACTAAATATAAAGTGCATGCAGAAAATGTGAATGTCGGTAGGTCTAATCAAGCTTTCAAAGCCCAAAGCCTCATGTCTTACTGCAACCAGTCCTCCAAATTAGACAACAAAATAATACATCATTGGTTCATGTCCTCCTCCTCCTCCCGCATGTCCTGTCTGATGTCACTGTTGTCAAGTGTTTCCTGATCTCACACCTCTGTAGTTAAGGTTTGATTTAGTTTAGGAAAAAGAACAACTTAGTTAGGGTTAGGGACTTTCTATGGGTAGGCGGCGTCATCATCATGGTCATAACAATAACCACGTGGTTAAGTTTAGGGAACGATCAGGGTCATGGTCAAAAGAAATAATGTTGAAAGTCAGAAGGAAATGGGAAGCAATGCCCATCCACCCCCACCTCCTCACTCACCCCCTCAGCTCTCTTATATCATCACCTTAGTGCCTCTTTTACTCACCACAAGCAAGAGTCATAATTACTAGAGGGCTTGTTGTTACTTGGATGTAAACATATGTAGCTTTTGGACCTGCTCTGAAATATTTGATACCATAATTTTTAATGGGAAGACAGTCTCCTTATTGATATCACAGATTGAACAGAACTGAGATGAAAACTTGCAATAAACATGTAAGAATAAGTAACAAATCCTTTGCGTATTTAAGTACAAAGAAGCAGTAATTTCTCTGTACCCCCACTGGGGAATAAATTGCTTTAGTAGAGTTGCCAAATTGCTTTGGTGCTAAGCAGCTGACAGGTGGAAAGTAAAACTTAGCTTCTGATTTGAAGTGGGTCTTTGAGGCCAACAGCTGATAGGCCTATAGCAAATTGCCTACAAAGAGCACCAACAGGGAGCATGGTGTAGACAGAAATCCTCAGCTCCTGAGGTCCTTCTGTTTGCAGGTAAGCTGATATACTGTGGCTTCAGACTTGTTATTTGCCCATTAATCTGCACTCAGTAATCCATAATGACAAATTGAAAATGTGGTCTTAGATATTTTTTGCAAATCTATTAGATATTAAAAGCTGAAATCTCAGATTTACAAAACTATTCAGAGCCTTTGCTGTGGCACTCCAAATTGTTAGAAAGTTTAAAAAGGCACACACGTGTGTTTATAAGGTCCCACAGTTCCCACTGCATGTCAGCACATAAAAGCCATTAAGTCCAAGGAACTCCCCAAATACTTCTGCTATAAAATTCTGGCAAGACATAGATCAGGGCAAGAGTATAAAACCATTTCTAAAGCTTTGAGTGCTCCCGGGAGCACAATGGCCTCAATAATTGTGAAATGGAAGAAGTTTGTAACCACCTGGACTCTGAGTGACCAACCAAGAACCCAACAGTGACTCTAACAGGAGTCTTCAGAAGTCCTCTGCAGTGATGGGATAATCTGCCGGAAGGACGAGCATCTCAGAAGCACTCCATCAATCAGGCTTTTATGGTAGAGTGGCTTGACGGAAGCCACTTTGAGTAAAAGGCATATGACAGCCTGCTTACAGTTTGTCAAACACAATTAAAATGACTCTGAGAGCATGAGGAAAATTATTCTTTTGTCTAATGAGACAGAAATTGAACTCCTTGTGCTGAACTCCAAGCACAATGTCTGCAAACACAAGGAACTGCTCATCATCTGGCTAATATCATCCCTTCAGTGAAGCATGGTGGTGGCAGCATCATGCTATGAGGGGTCTTCTCCACAGTATGGTCAAGGAGACTGGTCAGAACTGAGCGAAGGAGGAATGCGGCCAAATACAGAGAGGTCCTTGAAGAAAACCTGCTCCAGAGTGCATGTGGCCTGAGACAGGGGAGATGGTTCACATTTCAACACGACAATGGCCTGAAGCAATGCTGGAGTGGCTTTGGGACAAGCCTCTGACTGTCCTTGAGTGGCTCAGCCAAAGCCCAGACTTGAAAAAGCCTGTGGGGAAACCTGAAGATAGTAGTTCACAGACGCTTCCCATCCTATCTGACGGAGCTTGAGACGAACTGACACAAAGAATGACACAAAATGCCCAAATCCATGTTTGTAAAGATTGTAGAGACTTACCCAAGAAGACGCTAAGCTGCAATTGTTACTGCTAAGCAGCTTTTAAGGATCTGAATATTATGTAATTGAGAGATTTCCTTTTTTGATTTTTAATAAATCTGCAAAAACTTCTAAAAACATGTTTTCACTTTGTCATTATGAGCTATTGAACGTCACAAAAATTTTTCAATAACAAATAAAAGAATTTGGTGTGAGGCTTTCATTTTTCCATTAAATAAATGACTTTGTAAGTTCATCACACTGACAGATCAAAATATCTCTCGAAGCTGCCTGAATTTGTATGAGCATGCAATGCAACCACAAAAACTCTGAAAAGTGTGCTCCCGTTTGTTCATGGAAAACATTAAACCAAGTGTTGAGTTACCCTTTAACACCCTGTGCTGTGATACCCAAAATAATTTCTAAAATGTCACTCAACAAGTTCAAATCAGAAAACCTGCCATCACTCCACAATCCCTGCTGTGTGTTTTTGTCATGTGTGTGTGTGTGAACATAGACACATGCTGGCAGCGCCTTCTAATGATTTTCAAAGCCATTACTGAATCCAACATGCTGTGTTATGTTAGTTCAGTAAGTCCAGTATGAAGTAAGCTTTCCGAAAAACAATAAATGTGCATGAGGACACAGAAATGTGAACTATTAAACCATGTGTTTCAGTTGTGTAGGAGCCACACGCATCCATGGCAACCACCAATCTCCAAGTTTGTAGCTGAAGAGATGTTTGACCCTCTGCAGGTCAAGTGTCAACACCTCTGTTTATGGAAACCACCAACAGCGTGGTCACGGGGCGAAGCCTGTTATAAGACCCAGCAGCTCTAGTTGTAGCAGTTGACCTCTAAAAGCAGTGGCAGCCTAAGGTTAGAGAAGTGGGCTTGTGGCTGTTGGCAGTTTAATCCCTGGGTAGTCCAGATAAATCTGAGTGGATAAGGTGAAACAGCATTGCTTGGCCCTCCCTCATTAAGTGCCAGGTCAAGTTTATTTGTATAGCAGAATCTCATACAAAAGCATAGCGATAAAATAGTAGCCTACAGACAAGTTGGAACACAGACACAGACAAATAACTAATTTAAAAGCTAAACTAAACGAACATGTCTTGAATTTGTTCTTAAAGGGTGGGAATGGGGGTGCAAATCTAAAGTTGTCAGGCAGGTTGACTCATTACAACCACTGAGCTGCCCTTGCGCAAGACCCGAAAGGCCCAACTGCTCCAGTGAAGCAGCTCAGTGGCCAGCCAGTCAGACTGTAGATGCACTGGGCTGCTTTTAACTGTGAATGTGTGTAACTGAGTGGATGGCAAAGGAAAGGGGAAAAAAAACATGTCACCAAACTTCAGCCAGTACAGTAAAACCAAAATCTCCTGCATTGCTATATTAAGCTAGGGGTAAGTAAGAAACTATGTTCTTTTTTGTTTGGGTGAATCAGCTGTTAAGTAATTCATTGTTACAGTATCTACTCAGAGCATGTTTATCCTCATGCAAAATTTAATTGAATAAATGGCTTGTTTGTGGTTGCCAGTAACATCAAGAGGAAGGTTGCATTTATCAGACGAAGCTGTGTTGCATTGTATCTTCATTGATTTCAGACGTGAAATCAGATGGAACATCTGCCCTCACAGAAAACCTGACTGGCAGCTGCTGAGGCTTGAAATCCCTTCTCACACTGCTCCTCTTCTCTGTGTCAACACCAAGCTATTACTTATGTTTTTGTGTGCATTCACCTTTGGTCCACCTCCTACAGATCTACGTTTCTAAGAGCAAAAGGAGAAGAAGAGCTGCCAGGAGCCTCACCTTACTGTATATTTCTCTCCTCTCACTCTGCCTGGCCAAAGAGGCCTCGCCATAGAGATCAAACAGTGCAGCGATGGTTCTTTTTTTTTTGCTTTGTGCAAGCTCAAAATAAGCACTATATCAAACACTCCTCTCAGTCATTTCATAATTGTGTGCACACACACAAACTCCATATAAAAGCATTTATCACACACTTTGCTCCACGCCCACCATCACTGTATGAGCTACTTCCAAGCATCAGCTCTTCACATCAAAGGAAATCAAATGAATCTATTGACAAATGTCCTCATTTCTACCATTTTTCAATTGCAGCTAAAGGAAAAGAAAAATATTGCACATCTCAATGTGCCCATTGAGTGGTGCCATTAACCAAGGTGGCCAGCATAGCCTTCATTCCCACTGCTGCCCTTCTCATTCCTTTCTCATCTAGAGTTTTTCACTTCTGCAATTATAGCTGATGCAAGTTATGAACCTGCCATTGCACCTGTATGTGTATTTGCATATGTTTTATTATAAGAATGATTTCTGCTCACCACAGACTTGGAACTCTGTAGGATGCTTTATTTATTTTATTCACTTAACAAATTTTACTACATTTAAAAAAAAGTAAAACAGGCCCAACATCAAGTGCAGAGGTATCAGTCTGTGTGTCCATTTTGTCTCTACAGTTCTGTTTACTTCCCGTTCACCACATTGCATGAAGTGGAAAATGAAGCTCTCTGGACTAATGAGTTTATTAGTTTAGCTCAATCCCTAATGCGACAATAAATCCATACGGTTTGTTCAAAAGAAACAGAGAAGTTTCACCAAAGTTGATCTTTACATATTCACAAGGATTAGTTTCACCTCCTCGAGGGAATCCATTCATCACGCCAATTCCATTGAATTGACCTGTGAAAGTGAAAAATTTCAACGTGCATCCTGGTGTCATCAGGCCTTTAGTTCCTTCCATTACAGCCATCTCTGAGCCAGACCTAATAAAATATGAGTAGCATGATGCAAACTAACATTGTGCACATAAGAAATCTGTCTCAAAAGTAAGCAAACAAATATATTGAAAATATTACCCAGGGATAAAGTCAAAAATTTAAAACCTGAAAAACACAATTAAAGGAATAAAGTCATACACATATAGCAACTAATGGCAATCAACTGGGAATTGAATGACACACACTCAGTTTGATGCCTCTGTACCAGATAAAGAGTCATCATCGTTCACACTCAGCACCTGGCCAGGAAAGATGTGTGTGTGTGTGTGTGTGTGTGTGTGTGTGTGTGTGTGTGTCTGTGTGTGTGTATGTGTGTGTTTTACAGATTATTATAAGAAAGACTCAGACAGAGACAGAGAGAGGATGTTCTGTTTGTTGAACTCACTGATGTGCTTTCGCATCTATCCCATCTTTATCTATCTACAACACAGAAAAAAAGCTTTTTATTCATCAAGCCAGTTAAGCCCTAACATTCACTGATCTCACTGCAGTGACTGCTGGTTCATCACTATGTGACACGTGTCGGCTCTAGCATAAACTATCCATGACATAGTGCCTCATCAAGACTGTGAATGTATTATTACTTTTCACTGAGCAAAAGAGAGAACACACTGAGTCCTTGATACATTTTTTGGGCTTCAGGGTTACTGCCTCTGTAAGTAGCTCAAGGTGCCTGGGTGAGTGGAATAGGCTGTTTTCCTCGGAGGCAGTTCTCTGTCTTCATTTTAAATTAAACATTCCCTCTCCATCTCATAAATTCGCTTACATATCCCCACATGCACACCAGCCCTCCTGACTGCAGACATGTAAGAAGTTTGCTCATTCTTTGATTTATTCATGCCCTACTGCTCAATAGGTGGAAAAGGGAATTAAAGAAACAACATGGCAATTTTTGTCTCATCCCTTCGTTCAAGTATCAAATTCACCGTGAAACTGTCTTCAGGTATAGTACATGGTCTGAGACCATTTTATAAATCTAGAACATTTTCTCTAAAGCTGGGCATACACTGTACAATTTCAGAAATGTTATTAAATTTCAATTCATACCGTACGAGTGATTCGATTTTAGTTTTTAAGGTACTCTTTGCTCTAGTCACGCACGCACACACACACACACACACACACACACTATTCTGCATAAACTGCACAAACTGTAACTTTTACTGTAAAATCACTGCAGTGTCTGAAAATATTTCTATAATAGTATTCCTGTGATATTATTCCTGAAAATAAGCTGTTAAAATATTCTTGTAACAAATTATCAAAACGAAACAAATGATAGATACCAATTATGTATAAATACCAAAATAAAGTAACAAGAATAGAAAGAGTCTCTGTCTCTCTTATATACACACAAATAACATAGACAATCAAATTACTAAAAAGCACAAATCCTTCATCCCACAAATAGATGAATAGAAAGAGCATCTACTTATTATTATTATTATTATTATTATTACACTATTACACACTTCAAACAAGACACACCCATTCTAAATTGCACAACTGTCATTTGAAGCCTGCATAAATACCAAAATATAATATATAATATAGATCTGGCTTTCTATAATAATTTAGACATGGATTTTTCAATTTACACTGCTTGATTTGTTTTAGTTTTACATCATTCAATCATAGTCTTGAAATCTGAAAAAAAAAAAAAAAAAAAAAAGAAATCACTAAGAGGATTGAGGCCCTTCAGTTTTTAGCTTCAGACTGATCCCCACATGTTAAAGGAATTGTTTGCCATTTATGGATAAATATAATAAGGGGATTGATGCCACTCTTATATAGTTAAATAGCAAGCAGTCAATTTGCTTAACTTAGCATAAAGACTGGAAAGAGTCATTTTACACTTCAGTTTTTGAGTTGCTGGTAGGAAAACTGATGTCTTCAGACTGATCTGGGCTAGCTCTTTTCCCCTGTTTTCAGGGCTAAACTAACAAGCTACTGGCTGTAGCCTTAAATTTACTATACCGAGTGATATCAATTTTCTCATATAACTCTGAATGAATGCATTTCCCCAGATGTTAAACTGTTAAACTGTTTAAATGCCTGATCTAATACCAAAGAGTAAGATGTAGGCCACCTGATTTGAACTGCATTGTCTCTTTATCTGCCAAGTCACATCAGAGGTGTGGTGCCAGAAAAATATTCAGTAACCTTGATTATCAAATAGCCTCTTCAGATTTTCACTTCATTTCCTCCGTAATTGAAACGTGATGAGCTTCAAGCTTCTGAATCATTATCATGGCAGCCTAATGTCTTCAGCTGCTCCTGTGAGCCAGGTATGGGCCTTTCTCACTGTTCCTCCTGGACAAAAAATTATGCTGTGAATCTGCCAGGCAGGAAGACACTCTGAGGAATGAGTGAATTCCAGGGGAATTCCCCACCGCAACCATGAAGGAAGCAGAGGGGAGTAGGGTCTGGAAGCTGAGAGGCGTCATTTATCTTCATAAGACCCTCATTTCATCAGGGTAGGAAGGAAGCAGAGGAAGAGGAAAAAGGGGAGAGGGAAATGAAGGATGGAGGGAGGAGGAAAGGGAGAGAGATGTGGGTTATCTGTAACTGTTGCAGACTGAGATATCTGTGTTAGTCTGTGTTAGTTAGCCGCTGCTGAGGGAAGGTTGCCTTCATTGTCAGCTTGTAGTGCATCTCCATGGGGATGTGGAGAAACGGATGTGTGCATGTGAAGAATGGAAAGAGGAGATGGATGAGGAAGAGGGAAAGGAAAGAAGCAGCAAGAGAGGGTGGGATGCGTAGCTGGGAACAGATGGAGGGGGCTCAGCAGTAACGAAAAGAAGACAGCTAAGGAGAGGGAGCATGAAGTGTAGTTCACTTTACCTTTATTGTCAGTGCATTTGCAAGTGAACCTATGGTCATTCCAAGACAGTGCAACTAGCAAGTATTCAAAGATAATGACTGTGTGCTCTGTTTACACTGCTACCATGCTGTATATACAGGTTAGTGTAACACGACTCACCAGCCATGCAAGCGAGTCTGTGAGACTGTACTTCGGTAATTTGAGCCAAAAGCTAATGTCAGCATGCTACCATGATCACAATGACAATGGTAACATGCTGATGTTAAGCAGAGATGAAATTTACTTGTGAGATGTAAATACGAAGCTAGGTCCACTGCCATGTTATTCATGATGAGAGCGGTGTGTCTGCAGCATTTAGACTTCCTGAGGTCTACAATGAGCTGGTATCATCTGCAAACGCCATGATGGTGTTTCACCCCTTCTTCACGGGTGAGGAAGGAATAAAGGAGGGGGATCAGCACACACCCATGACGGGCTCCTGTGCTCAAGGTTAAGATGAATGAGGGTGTGTTAGTTAAAAAGCCCAGAACCCAGTTGCAAAGGAATGTGTTAACCAGAGAGTGGAGTTCAGTGGTCAGCATGGGAGAGATTATGGTACGTGGAAAGGGAAAGTTTTAAAGGTAAAAGGTGAAAGATGTTCCTGGGGTCATGGATTAAGTTGTGTTAACAGGGGCATAGCCATCAAACATCTCTTGTTCTTGTTCCACTACACTCCAACCTATATGCAATGCTGTACTGTGTATTCGAGGCAGGTAAATGCATGGCTAATCATAGCTTTAAGGGAGCTGAGAGGCTACACAGTATTTCTTGCACGGCCTGACCAGCACAGTTGGCAGCAGGTCAGCATGTCTCCAACTAACATGAGATGATTTGTTTTTCGGTGTAATTCTATAAATTTTCATGCAACTGGGTATTAAGTACCATGGGCTAAACCCCTGTAAAATGTAAAAATACATCTCTCCCCACAGCAGCTTATGTGGCACAAGCTTCCATATTTGTGCTTTTCAAATCCAATACTCCCATATGGGAAACGAAGGATCGAGCAGCTGGCCAGAGGGTAATCCCCACCTCCCAGGCGAGCGGGATATTTAGGCTTACAAGTCTTCAGGCCGAGCTGCTACTCTACCTGGGAAAAGCTTTTTCTTTCCCTGTCAGTCGGCTGCTGTGAGCCCCAGTGACTGCTGAGGGGTGGGGGGCAGTCTAATCAGAAGACCATGGGTGATGGGAGACAAGAGCGTGCTCTGAATAAAACCAGGTTCAAAGAGGCTGCGCTCTGCTGTCTCAGTCTGGAGAAAGATGAGAGAGAGAGAGAGGTGAAGAAAAAGATGGAAAATAGGAAGGGAGAGACAGAAGGGAAAGGGAGTCAGAGAGCTTTAGTAAAAGGAAATGAATTGGAAAAAATGGGAAAGGGGAAGAGAAAAAGGGTGGATGAGGAGCAACAAATATCCTTTATTAGCTCCACCACCTACTCACAGTCTGTTGATAAGAGTTTAATTAAAGATCAGGGTTGGTGAGCATGTGATGGAGGAAGGATGGAAGCAAAAAAAATAATAATTTAACAGTGATATAGCAGTGGGTATTCTCATGAAATCATCTGATATGGACATGATCATGTAGATCTGTAACCAAAGAATGGCTGGGAAAGATATTCTGCGGGTTTTCACAAACAAATCTGGTGATCTCATCGATTAGATTCTCTGTGTGTGTCTGGTCGAATGAGTGCTAATTCAGCTGGTGTGGCTGGAGTGAAAACTTGCTGTCTGTGCTGTCCAAAGCCATGGAAAAAGGTGAGCTATCAACATCAGGTTTCACAGTTCTCTGTTGGTCTTTTGCGTGTCTGCACTGCCAATGTTGACTTCACAGCTCGGTACATTCATGTTAAGCATTGGATCAAATCCTGCCCTGGAGGAATATACTTTTTTTTTTGTAAACTGTGGTGTTTGGCTCCATCTTGTGGAGGTTTAAGGAAAGTCATTCTTTAACAAGCAGCAAGTTAATATTGAAAAAGAGCAAGTCTTAAAAAGTTTATAGTTATGACAGAGACAAAGCAGTTGCATTTTGTGCCTTTAAAAAACAAAATGCTTTCATCACCGAATTAGAGGGCTGATCTAAGACAGGTTCTCATCTTAATCCGAACAGTTTGCTGCACTTGTATTCTTGGAAACCAGGCTCGCAGGACAAGTTTTATGTGTAATCCACTATTCTGTTCTAAAACTTCCACCAGGGGGAGAAATTGCTCCAAAGAAGTTGTTTATGATTCAACTTGTCATTGCCAGGCCTGTCTCTTCTCTCCAGAACGCCCAGTCCTGCTCTCCCTTATGTAACTTTACAATACTCTGTGAGTTTGAACTGCACAGTTCATTAGCACAGGAACCATGTGTTGATGCCAGATTTAGCACATACCCCACTACACATTATAATATTATATGAGGAATGCAACGTGCTGCTTATGCACAAAAAAAAAACTGGGCTTTCCCAGGCTTTTTTGTCTCTGGCACGGAGTCAATACTAAAACTTATGTTCTGTTTTTCTTTTTTTTTTAATTAACACACAAACTCAGACATCATTTTCCTTTCTGTCATCTCACACACACACATAAATGAGCTTCCCATATGCTTAACTTTTTCCACTGTAGCTGCAGAGAAACCAGTTTAATCACCCTGTCACCACCACTTGCACTCTTTCTTCCTCTCTTTTCTCTCAGGACATGACTTTTCTCCACAAGTCTCAATTTCATGCTCCCATTTGGATAATTACATTGGAATTATATAATGTAACGTGTATTTCTTTATGTCTGTCTGAATGTATTTATGTATTTTAAAATATATGACCTTAGTATCATGTAATTTGGTTCATGTGACCTTAAAAGTGGTATGGGTTGAAATACCAGCAGTCTGTTTTTGTGTGAAATACCATACTGCCAGACTGCCAGAATCCCATCGGGGCAGACCAGACCAGGCAGCGGGGCACTTGCTCACTCCTCCCCTTGAAAAAACAAACTCTCTTACCATGAAACACCTGTCACCCCCTCCTTTCTCCACATTTCTCCTCCTCCCCGCTGCCTTTGCTTCTTTCTTCTCTGTCTCACCATCCCCTTACCTACTTTTATTCACTGTTCTTTCCTCTGGCCCTTTCCTGTTTTCCTACATCAGCCCTTTCTCATAAAGCTGTGTCTCACTTGATGTTTATGCGTATTGTGTTGCACCCACCTCTCAGGTGACAGGCCATGCAAGAGAAACACCACAATACCAGGCCTTTCAGCTTGTGACATCAATTTGTTTTCTAGTGCTTTTCTAGTCTGCTTTGTAGTAGATTACGATCTTCAAATCATCTCAGTAGCCTACATCTCCTTCAGGGGCACCATGTAGTTACAGAAAGGCTGGGGTTAATTCACATTAAAGATGTAAAACTATCAACTGAAAATATATTGTTTCCTCTTTTTCACACTTCTATAGTCCACAACACTTCAGTGGGAAATATTGTAATTTTTTTGAACTACAATTATTTTACAGTTTTAGTTACTAGTTACTAGAGCTGTTAAAACATAATCATCCTGTAAAACAGGATACGATTGTTTTAGATCAAATAACCAGACAGTATATAAAGTATTCAAAATGAAGTCCACCTCAATGAACTACAACATTAGAATATTTACACTTTAATGCATCCATAAAAATAATCTAATATCATAATAAATATACTAGCATTCAGCAAGAGGCCCTTTAGTATGATGGAGACATTTATTGTGAAACTTTAAGAAGATTCTACATGTTAGTACCTCTCTACTTTTACTCTATTAAAACTTTGAATGCAGGACTTTTACTTGTAATAATGTATTTTTATAGTGTGGTATTTATAGTTTTACCCAATGGTGGAAAGTAAGTAAAGTGAATTTATTCTAAGTATCATCATAGGTACTTGTACTTTACTTGAGTAAACTTTCTTCTCCACATCATTTTAAAAGGAAAATATTGTACTTTTTACTTGACTACATTTATCTGGACGCTGATGTAACTTGTTTCTTTTCAGTTGAGGATTTTACATTTAAAAAGAAACAAATGCTAAGCTCTTAAAATACAATACATTATTAAAGATTAAACCAGTGGTTCTGGTTCTTCAGTGTATGACGGTTATTAATTTAATGCTCAAAACCATAAATATCAGATTTTCTACAAAAACCAAATCTTAAAGTGAACTACAAAATCTATAGATACAAATTTGTGCAGTAAAACATTGTTTTTTCTTCTTTCCTTTCCCATTAATCATCTCACAACCTCTCAGATTTATCTTGTGACCCTTTGAGGGGCCTGACTCCTGGGTTGGGACTCAGTGGACAACTACCAAACTGTGGGCCTATATAAAGTAACCTAGCTCCACTTCGAGCAGCTACAACAGTAAAAGGCTGCTTATACGTCAATCCATCAATTTGACAAGCTAATAGTGCCAAATATAATAAGTTCATCAGTCACAATACTTTTACTTTTGATACCTGAAATACATTTTGCTGATAATACTTTTACTGAAGTAAAGCACCTGAATACACACTGAAAGTACTACTATTATGGCAAAACTGTAGTCCACTTCCTGATTAAATTAAAAGCAACTTCACCTCAACAGTGACTCAGAGCCTGGATAGTCTGTAGTGTATGAAAGAACATTTTTAATCGTGTGAAACTCTGTTAAAACAATGCAAACACAACAGAAATAACCATAGAACCTCTCACAGACAAGTGCTTACATACAGTGAATTATATTCCTATCTAAAATGACAGGCCTACTTCATCACATCTCTGTCAAACTGAGGCTACTGTGCTTCTGATCTCTCTCGTTCAGCATCAGTGGAGAAGCTGAAAACAGAAGCAGTCACAGGACTTTCAGAACTCCCTCTGTACCATGACCACTGGTGGATTAAAATAGATGGGCCATGACTTTGTCTCCTTGGTCACACCATTAGAGCTATGACTGACAGCTTCCTGAGGTGGTTTCCTTTTTTAAATTGAGAGTCATGACTTCAGCCCACAACCTCTGATGTGTTTTACAGTGAAACACTATAGTCAGACAGGTAGCCGCAGAACAGAGATGGATGTTGGTTGTGAAAGAGGGCTAACCAGCAACTTTGATTTCTTTAAAGTATATTCGGGGAAAGAAAATAGTTCTACTGGTTGAACACAGGTCAGTAAGTTAAGATTCAAGATTTTTCTGACTTTGTGGTGTAATTCTTGGAGTTGTTTTTGAGCTTGTAAGGTTACATATGATAGAAAGAGTTAGATTTTTTCTTTCAACATGTGCAGTTCGATACCACTTTCATATCTGTAATATCTGTGTTAAATATGAAGCTGTAGCCAGGACGCTATTAGCTTAGCTTAGCATAAAGACAGGAAACGGGGTTCTGTCCAAAAGTAACAAAATGTGCCTACCACCATCTATAAAGTCCACTTATCAACACATTATATCTCTTTATCGCCATACAACAACCAAAGAAATGTGGTTTTACAGGGGTTATGTGTTTTACTTTTTCCTGGCTTGGGGCAGTGACTTTCTGGAGTCTCTGCTGGTTGCCTGGCAACTGCTGCCTTAGCTAAGCTAACCGTCTGCTGGCTGTAGCTTTACAGTACACACATGAGAGTGGTATCAATCTTCTCATACAAAGCAGCGGTCACACCACGAACTGACATTCATGGAAGCTTGTTGACATGATGACTATGCTCACAGCTAATGCTAAATGCTAAAGCTAATGAGCTTGCTAAAAGTCAGGTAGACAGTTAGTCAATTAAATTCCCAGTTTATTCAGTTTATTCAAAAGACATATTTGTGCCATCGTCTCCTGTCTCATAACTGTCTGCAAACAGCTGCTCTTTTGTGAAACATATTTTTCTGCAACAGCAGAGGTTAAATAAAAGTTAATGGCGCAACACAGCTAAAAGCTACAATAGTTTCTTCTATTTTGACTCTCAGTTCCCTCAAAGTCACCACTACCAAGCAACTTGCTCTTGGTCAGTGATGCACATTCATGCATCAAAGGTCACCAAAGTTGAATTCGCCAAAGGAATTGATTGATGTGATCGCAAAATGTCTCCATTTTAAATTCTGGCCTTTACTCTCTGCAAGAAAGAGAATACATGTATTTCCAAAATGTCAAAGTATTCCTTTGAGAAATACTTCCTTAAGCACCTTACCACCTGGACAAAGTTAATCGTATCTGTATATTGGTGGGTTGAAGAAACTCCATCCCACCTTAATGAATAAGATTGATTTTGAAATTGCTGCAATTACTAATCTAATTTAAAAGCTCTTTGCTTTTGAGAGGGAAACATGGGTTTGTCAGGACTGAAATCAGTTCAGTGAGTCACAAAATCTGCACATTTTCCAAAGGCTGGTGAAAATTTATTTAGGGTAGGAACAGGAAAGATGAATAGCCATTTGTTGTGTCTGTAACTCATATTCATCTGTTTCTCCCTTGTTAGAAGTGTTCATGTTGTAGCAACTGCAGTAAGACAGTGATGAGACCTGCCAAATCACCATGGGCTGTGCCGATGTACTCTCAAACTGAAGAGCATTGCTTGGCAATGTACTGTAAACACCTAACATCTGTCACATGGCACAGTCTAAATGGTGGGTCAAGGAATAGGGCATCCATAGTACAAGTAAGGAAATCCTCTCAACCTCTGAAGGAAATGTTTTAATTCATTTCATATAATATATAATCTTTATCTATTTTTGTTCTAGATTCAAGATTTATTTGTCACATAGACTACTGTACACTGTGAAGTATGCAGTGAAATACTTAGTTTTCATCTCCATAGACTAAGCATAGTGCAAGTTACAATAAAATAGACAGAAATGCAAACACATTTTTAATCAGAACATTTTTTTTTAAATAGCACATTTAGACCAAAAATAGATAACAAATGAGCAAATGTACAATACAGAACGTATTAGAATATAAGCAAGTAGTTAAAAGTGGATATGGAAAACAGTGTATGAAATATGAAGAAATATTATATTGTTTATTCAACAGGATTATGCATAATACCCTACTCTTATTGCATCAGTTATAGCTAACAGCTTATTTTCATCTACTTCAACATGTTGGGGGCTGCCAGTGATGCACAGGAGAATCAGTCACCTTTTTTAAGCCTGAAATTGAATATAAGGTGTTGATCATTACCTCTGAATGGTAAGCACAGAAATTTCCCAGCACCTCACATAATCATAGCTCATGTGAGAAACCATGTGAGATGTTTAGCTTTTTTTTTTCTTTTTTTTTTAAAGTCTAAGCCAAAACTTTGCAAGTATGGACATTCATAGCAGGAACTTAACTTCCAAACCTCTGCATATCACATTTCTCTCATCAAAGGAGGTCTCTGTGTCAGGGCAGGTGTGGCTGAAAACCTGTGGTTGAAAAGGAAGACAGCAGAGGAGGAGGTGGAGGAGGCCAGCCCTCATATGAGCTGCCCTTAAAACAATAATCCTGCTTTCACCCTCAACTCCGCCGTTCTCTCCAAGTGATCATATCCTCATCATTCCCATGTCAGCACCATGTGGTTAGGAATAATAGTCAGAAACAGCCAGGACACCTGAATTCAAGATGAAGAATATGTAGAGCAAAACAATCAAAACCTACCTTTAAAAAACAATGGAAACAGATTGTGATGGATACCGACAAAGAGAGGTGTGTTCTTACTCTCTGACAACTGCTATTATCTTACTATTTTCCTAATACACTCCACTTTAATTTTCTGTCCTGGCACCTACATTGGTCTGGAAAAACAGAAGGAGTTGCCCCCCCCCTCTTTTTTTTTTCCCAGAGGTGGAGTTCTTATTAATGTTACCATGCTGTCTGGCCCAGCTGAATATATTTACTTAGTGTTAGAAGAGTGGTGGCCACAAAAGCAGGAATGTGCCTAAGTGTGACTTGAAAGCGGCTGTTACATTTTAATTTTTAACCCATAAAATAAATACAGAGCGGTCCTGCAATTTTTATGAATGGCTGCATTCATTCCAAAACACGCCCACCAATCAGCAAACTACCCCGTGGTAAAGCCACGCCCGCTTGGAATGTCTGCGGCGTTGCCTGCACGCCGATTGGTTAGAAGTATGGATGGGGGCGGGGTTTCAGGGAGGCTCACAACTGGTATAAAAAGTTAACACAGAGTTTATCCCGGTAGAAAGACAAGGACCAAGGTCCGACAAGAGGCAGAAACTCAGCGTGAAACTACTTAATACTAACAATCATTCAGTGGAGTGTAGCTTAAAGATACTATTTTGTATTTATTTGTATTTTGCTGAAGCTTTTCATCAGTTAATCATGGTATCTCTGATCTACCTGACTGTACTGACAACAGCTGTCATCACACAGGTAAGTGTTTCTCTCTCGGCTGACAGAGGCTCATGTAGCTGTGTGTGAGCCAACAGTCTGCTTACAGAGAGTCTACTCAAAGATTAAGATTAGTTTGGTCTGTCATTTGTTATGGATAATTTACGAGTATAAATGTGATTAAACTTTGACCTCCATGGTATGAACAGCACAAACATCTCTGGTGTAAACAAAACTCAAATGTTTTTAGGGAAAGCTTTCAGACATGTTTCATCTTCAAAGACATATTCTCCACTAAATCAGCATCAGACTGATGCTAATTACTGAAGATTTCTGTCTGCCTAAAAAAAAAAAAAAAGATCAAATGAAAAGTTTGATCAGTGGAGTGTTAGTGGAGTTATAACTCCTATTTATAATGTAAATACTGTTCCTCTGTAGCGGGTTGTCCTTCCTGTTAATTTGCGTGTCTACTCATGTCTGCTTTTTTAAGCACAGTGACATGTTGATTCCTACAGACTGGAGCAAGTTGGCTCCAGTGCTAAGCGATGACTCAAATCATGAGCCAGCAGTGGACTGGGTACAAACCCTGAGCTGTCTAGACTCTCAGGGATGACTGGCCAGCAGTGACTTGACTTACTGTAGAGGCGTACCGCGGTGCTTCTGTGGAAGAGTTCAAAATAAGCCACAAACCCTGGGGATCCTGAGAGATAACACAGAATCAAAAAATAATGGTGCCAGAGTTCTACCACACACTTTGATGTTGGAAGAAAAGTTGAAACTAATGCACTGAACACCCCTGCGGATGACTGAAGCTCTCTGGTTGCCATACAGTTATTATGTGTGTGTGTGTGTGTGTGTGTGTGTGTGTGTGTGTGTGTGTGTGTCAATCTTCCAATCAAGTACTGTCTAAAATTGATCAAGGAACTGTTGATGTTTGATGAGCAAGGCTGTAGAGTTCACTGTCTCCAGTTTTGACATGCTTTCCCTTCATAGTACTTAATCATCTGGTTCTTGTCTGAAGATGTGACCTCCCTCTCTGTTCCTCCCCTCATCCCTCCAGGTGATTGCTAGCTGCCCAGCAGTGTGTGAGTGCCCTGCAGACCCCCTGGTTTGCCCTCCAGGGGTTAGCACTGTGCCAGATGGATGTGGGTGTTGCAAGGTGTGTGCAGCACAGCTCAACCAGGACTGCAGCCCCATGAGGCCTTGTGACCACCACAAAGGGCTGGAGTGTAATTACGGCAACGATGTAACCATGGCCTGGGGCATCTGTCGAGGTGAGGGCAGAAGGAACAATGTATGCCGACAGGGAAGGAATTTCATTTACTAATGGCTTCCTTGTGCATAGCATTAACGTGCATGGGAAAAATGTTGCATATATTGTGAGGTATATAGTTAATGGGATATGTTAAAAAAGTTAGAGGGTCATGAAGCCTGTGCATCAGTGTACAAAAGATGTCAAGGACATGGATATTAATTGAGCCTCTTTCCCATAAAGTCAAAACCATCACAACACGGTGATCAAGGAATGTGTGATCCTGAACATCCGGGAACAGGACAGGGGATATTTTAATGAGTAGTGGATGTTTTATGACAGCAACAGGGGGTTTCAGAGCTAAAAATACACTTCTCATCTGCACCATGCCAGTGCTGTCCCACAAACTATGTATAGCTGGTTCCACGCTTAGGAGACAAGGAGTCTGACACTTCCTGTCTCCTTATTTCCACTGACCTTTCGATCTTAGTGGTCCTGTGTCTGATTTTGTGTGCTGTTGTGATGTAAAGTCATTGTGTTTCTTTTGGTGAAGTCAAGAGAAGCTTTGTTCAACAGGGTTCATTTCAGGTGCTGAAATGAGATAATATGGGAATTCTTCTTAACATACCTGATGTAAGCAGAAGCTCTATCATTGGTCCCTTTTTAAAGCATGTCCTGTCCTGTACAAAGAGATGCATCTCCAACCCACGGAGTGTACTCAGAATATCCTTGTTGCTCTCTGGTTTATGCATAACCACAGCCAGGTTGTGTACCCTTAACTAGAAGACATTAAGTGTTTTGTTTCAGCTAAGTAATATGTGTGTGTCTCCCCAGCTAAATCTGAGGGACGCACATGCGAGTACAATGGCAGGATCTACCAAAATGGCGAGAGCTTCCGTGCCGGCTGTAAACACCAGTGTACCTGCATTGACGGTGCTGTTGGCTGCGCTCCTCTCTGTAACAACAAGCTGCCACCAGCTTCACCATCCTGCCCCTACCCACGGCTAGTCAGGATACCTGGGCAGTGCTGCTTCAGTGTGGATTGCCATAAGGGCACCTGGCGCCTCCCACCTAAGCATCAGGTGTGTTTTTTGATGTAATGACTACTGTCTCCCTTTTGCAATTCAGCACCTGCCGCTGTGATATCCTCCTGATAGAAAACAAACGTGATTAGTATGAAAGACACTTCTACAAAACAAAACAAAAAAAAATTTCATTACACAAGGAGCAGTTAGTCAATTAATGAGACATTTTTATTTATATATAGTAGGGCTGCAACTAACTGATTATTTTCTCAATGAATCGATTATTCATTTGGCCAAAAGAATTCAGAAAAACTACAAAAATGCATTTTTGCTTAGACCTTAAACTTAACGTTGATCATCTATTCATTTCAGCTGAACTAAAGCATGTTTAATTAATATAAGTACACAAGACGAAGAAGATGGACATCCTGTCAGGGGACTTTATAATTCAGTCTTACTTGAGAGGAATTTTTAGAAACAAGGGCAAGTCATTGAGCTGCTTTCTCTTGGCAGTGGAATAAAGACAGATGAAAGACTTATTAGAAGTTGTTGGAAAATTTGCAGCAGTTTTGAAAATTCTTTATAAATCTTCCCTGTAACTGTCTACACAGACAAGATATTGTTCATTAGGTGCTTTAAATCATCACCCTGAAGTAACCCCTTAGAACCAGAGTGTCATGGTGATAACACCGTGAAAAACACACAAAAGATAGACATGGCTGCAGCACAGATGACTCCCCAACAAACCGCACTGACTCATCTTATCTCTTGTCACAGGTGCCTCCACCACAGCAACACCTGCCCAGACCTGAGCACCATCCAGCTCAACGCCAGCCTGAAAATGCGCTGGCCAACGAGCTAGCAGATGTTAAGTCCAGCGGCTGGGAGAGTGAACGTGGCTACAAACACCTGCCTGGTGAGAGAGAGAGAGAGAGAGAGAGAGAGAGAGTCGACAATTTTTAGTATTTTTTATAACTGGTTGTCACACGTATTCCTGTTAGTTTGGGTAGTTGCTAAATTTCTCTGTGACACTGAAATAATATGCAAAAAATTAATTTTCACTAGGTTTTAAGGCCGAATCTTCTTTGATTACTTTATGTATGAGTTTCGTTGTTCATAACACTTTATTCTGGGATTTTGCCATGCAAATAATACAACAGTAATCACAAGAAATTATTAAATGGTGTTTTTTTTCCTCTTTTTCCATCTTGTTAATCCTCTTGCAGCCCTTCAGATTTATCTTGTGACCAGGTTGGGAACCACTGCTTTAACTTTTGTGTATTATTTTTTCTTGTTCTCCCTGCCTTCCACCCTACTCCGTGTTTCTGATGCTCCTCAGTGTGGAACCATCTGAAGGAAAAGAAGTGTCAAGTGCAAACCACAGACTGGTCCCAGTGCTCTCGCAGCTGTGGGATGGGTGTTTCTTCTCGAATCACCAACAAGAACCCTCAGTGTAAACTGGAGAGAGAGACGAGGATCTGTACCGTACGCCCATGCCAAGGCCTGAACGTCCCAGCCAAGGTGAAGTAGATTGAACTTGACTTGAACTAAAGGAGAGAGAGAGGCAGACAGAGAGCATAGGTTAAACTTCTTAGTACACCAACTTATCTCAACCAGTAAAACCTGGATGCCTTGTGATAACACTTATCAGTATGGAATTATTTCACCTCTTATCTACCCATGTCTAGCTACACAGGGAAAAACAATACCTGCTCATTTTTGCTCTGCTTCCATGTTTCCCTCTCTCAACTAAAGAGCAGAGGCTGAAAAACATCAAATCTGTGCGGCAAAGAATAAAAAAATAGATGTTCTGGCCCTGAGTAAATATGCTCTTAGTACTAAAGCCATCTTTATCCCAAGCTTAAGAACAGAGATTATCTTAGCGGTACTTTTGGGAAGCTTCACATCCAGTGGGAACCGGGCAGTGCTGATTTACTCAGCGGTGTTTTGGTGGCAGGCAGGCGCCTTTTTAAATATAGTCCCCCACCCCCGGCATTCCTGCCAAGCAACTGTCCATAGCTTGGCCCCGTCTGTGTACTCAGAGTCCAGGGAAGTGGTGTGTCTATATTAATCCTCCATGTTGGACACACACTAAGAACTCTTTTCTCTGCTCTACTGAGTTAAAAGCTTTGGTGCTAAAACAGGTGTCAGTGTGTTTAACAGAGGACACTCAAATGTTAAGTAAATGTTTAATCTTTAAATTAATCACTTAAATCTAAAAATAATCCCTCTTTCTCAATCCCTGTTTTGGCACAACAAGTTGAAGTCTGGTTCTCTTAATGTGAAACTAATGAGTTTGAGCGCAAAGCCGCTTAAAACTGCTGTTATGTAAAATGACAGGGCAGATAAAAGTCAAAGCTTATTAGTGGGTTTTTTTTCAATTAAAATCCTCATATGACTTTTTTGGTGAATTTCGCTACTCAAGCCAATTAGGAACAACACCCGACTCTGTGACACTCATCTTTTTGCTTTTATCATCTAACCACAGACAGGGAGGAAGTGCTCCCCAACCCAGAAAGCCCCAGAGCCCATCCACCTGTCCTACGCAGAATGCGTGAGTGTCCGCCGCTACCGGCCCAACTACTGCGGTATGTGTGCAGATGAACGGTGCTGCTCCCCACGCCGCACCCGCACTGTACCTGTGACCTTTGTCTGCCCGGATGGAGAGCATTTCCAGAGGTCGGTCATGTTTATCCAATCGTGTAAATGCAGTCATGACTGCGGCCACCTCAATGAAGTGGCCCTCCCTCCACAGCACTGGATGTACGGAGACACACACAAGTTCATAGACTAGTACTGAGGAGTCCCTTTTTTTGTTATAATTTCAATGTGATGAGGTCAACTTTCTTGATGAAGGAAGACACTTCAAGACGAGGAGCCATTTTTCTCATCTGGCTCCAAGTGAGTGAAGACCACAGGCACCCGCCTGACTGCAAAGACTGCAGGCAGGAAGGGCCGCCTCAGTTTTGTTCACAATCATGAAGGCAACCCTTAATGTAATATGTGTGACCGGAGAGGATTGTACACTTCCCTGCTCCTGTTCAAACAGATGTGGGACCTAAAATTAGAGCCCTGAAGTGCCCCTGGACTTCCTCCACTCTACACTGATTGCTGGTTCAGGGGTGGAGGATATTTTTTGAGACCCTCAGGTCAGCCTGAGAAGAGAAACACTACAAGAGCAACGAAGCACTTTGTTTAGCACTGAAATTTACTGAACTATAACTTTGGCAGCAGTGCACAAGGATCACCATACCTGCATCAATAGCCTGGTAATGACTACATACCCCACAATGCATTGCAACTACTCAGTGACAAGCAGCAAGAGAGTAACTTTTGCCACTTTTATGTAGAAAACCCTAGAGTATAATGCAAATTGAGGACAGATTATTCAAAATATATAAACTGAACACGCCATGAACAAACACAGACTGCACCAATTGTGCTTTTTGTGACATGCTGACATGTCAAGCCATCTAAATTTACACACAGCAATGAGTGACACTTTCCATGTAACACAGACTGTTAAATGATAAGGAACACTACCTGGAACTGAAACAAGCGTCAACAGGGACTGGACCAACGCCAATGTATTTCCCAAAGACATCTGATTTCTTGTTTGTGCATTTAATGCAGCTTAGAGATATGTCTTACACAAACCTGTTTTTCTTGAGTTCATTTTGGATCACACTGTATTCTGTTAAATGCATTTTCTTTATTTTGATCCAAGTTTATATAATGGTCACATTTATCCACTTCTATGGATTGAGACACCACAGTAGCTGTCACAAGTTTTTGTTGGTCCATCCACGTGATAAAACTGGCTGCTGGGCTCAAGTTTC
Source organism: Seriola dumerili (assembly GCF_002260705.1). Taxonomy (NCBI): domain Eukaryota; kingdom Metazoa; phylum Chordata; class Actinopteri; order Carangiformes; family Carangidae; genus Seriola; species Seriola dumerili. The sequence goes on along the minus strand of NW_019174876.1, from coordinate 1,023,101 downwards.
ATGTGGTTTTATTTTAACTCAACTTGTTCAGTTTCAAATTATCCTACTTGGCAGCCAGTTCTGAAGTCATCAACTGTTTGGGAAAACAGTGACCGAGTCTTCAAACTATGATAATAGCGCCCTCTGCTTGTGAGAACAATTACCTACAGTCAAAAGTGACAACACAGAATTTTTATTTTATATGATACCATTTGTGTCATTTTATCTTTAATGTAACATCTAACATACATGTGCAAAATTAAATCCAACATCATCCAATGTGGTATAAAAAGTTTATTTCTTTAACCAAAACAATATATCCATGGTTTTAACAAGAAAAACACTAAAACAAGCAGCAAGGATGTGATAAAATAAAAAGAAATGTTTTATCAATATGAACTTGCCAACAAATATGGTGGGAGGGGGACTTTAAAATAAAATGTTGAGCTTTTTTGTTTTTTTTACCTCCACCAAAATACAGCAATAACAAAGGGTCACACACAATCTTCACTGGAAAGACACTTCAGACTCATCTGGACTGTTCAACTGCAAAGAGAAAAAGCAAAGGTTTTAAGATGTGGGAGAAAAGATAGGCTACGTATGACTGTACATAGACTATCAAATGGGGTGTAGCAGTTGTATTTATGTACAGTAATGTGCTGCCTTTGTGTCAGCACGTTTTTTTTTTAAAACCAGATTAAGCTGAATTTTACACCCAAATTGAGTGACGAGTATGAGATGACATGCACACTAGTATCCTGTGATAATGTAAACCAGGTACAGACATGTCTTCAATTTCTGAAATCCCTGTCTTTTTCTACCCACGATTGGCTATGTGTGGCCGCTGCTTCATTTCTCTTGAGTGTCTTCTCCCCCAGTGACAAGAGCAAAAAGCCTTAATGCATCCACCATGTTTACAACGAGGAGATGACATACGCATGTACACACATACATGGGTTACTCAAAAAACCTGTTATTTACCAGGATACTCTACAACACCACACAATCACACAATTTTCTGCACCAAATTTAACAAATGAACGGTGTCTGGTGGCTCATTGAACCTGTTCTCCTGGACTGCAGCAGAGCCAGGAGGAGTGACTGTCCTGACCAAGCTAAAACCGCCGAGGAGGATCACTTTCCCCCTCTGATATGGCCACTTATGACACTGACAGCCACAAGTGGGCAAAGCTATGAGGGGTGTCACTACAAGCACCGAACTACCTAAACTATCTCATTTGTTGATTATACACAAGAATACATGAGAGGACCTTAACAATGCTAATAATGGGACATTCATAAAATAATAGATATAATGTTTTTATTGATTAAAAGATAATCAGCATACATATCAACAAACATGGTCACTAAAAAGTGGGTATCTTCAGGCCAAGTGTAAAACAGCTTGAAGTGACAAGAGAACTTACTGTAGGAGGAAATATCAATTTCCTCTGGTAGCTCTGCTACGTTGACCTCAAAGCGGTCTTGGACCTCATTGAGGGTCTTGGCATCTGTCTCGTCTGACACAAAGGTGATGGCCAGACCTTTGGTTCCAAACCTGCCGGCACGGGCCACCTGAGATACAGAGAAAAAAAGTTGGAGCTCAAAACAATGCTCTCCCGGAAGGAAGACAAAAATGCCATCAAGTTTCCATGAAAAGAAAGGAAGTTTATATCATGGACAAAGGTGAAAAGTTTGGAATAATTTCTGATTCTTCTATGAATTTTTAAATGTTTTAGATTATAGTCTCCACATTAAAGCAGTTTGCTGTGTCCTAGACGTCATGAATAAATCAGGACTGTTTTAGTAAACTAAACTATCGCTGGACTGACTCTGTGAAGGTAAGTGTCAGAATCCTCTGGCATGTCGTAGTTGAAGACGATGTTGACTCGCTCAATGTCCATGCCTCGGCCAAACAGGTTGGTTGCAACCAAGATCCGCCGCTGGAAGTCTTTAAACTGCTGATACCGGGATAACCTGTGGGGAGGAATGAGCAACAACAGGAGAAGAAAAAAGATAATATTCCAAGGTGAAGGAGACTAAGCACATAAACTGCCAACCTCTAATACAATCTCATTTTCCACACAAAACTGCTTTTAAACCCTCACTAGCTAATTCACTTTCACATTTCAGCTTGAGGACAATGCTGATGTTGTCCAACAAACTTTTCATGTTAAGATTTTAAGCAGTGGCTCTAGCTTAAAAACAAGTTACAGTGCAATGATGTGCTGTTTTCTACATTTTGTCGTGCTCTAGATACTGAAATTACCAAAGCTACTGTCAAATTCAAAGCCTGAAAAAAAGACTAAAATCACAGAGAAATAATCTACCTCTCCTCCTGTGCCATGCCCCTGTGGATTGCAATAGCAGGGAAGTTCTGCTCCACCAGCAGCTGAGACAGAGCCACACAGCGATGTACCGACTTCACAAAGATCACCACCTAATAGGAAACAAAAGAAGAGGCTTGCATATTTTTACTGAGAATTACCAGAATTAACATAACTATCTCCCTCTAGAGGAGAAAGGACAAAACTTTAAAATTATTGGTGAAAAACCAGGGCTGCAAACGTACATTCACAAGGAACCAAAAATACTTAATATGTATACTTATGTGAACATAACTGATCCTAACTCATCATCTGCAATGATTGTACACTGTACCTGGTTGAACTCGAGCACATCAAGCAGGTCGAACAGCTTTCGGTTCTTCTCACTGTCCTTCAACTTGCAATAATACTGCTGTAAGCCGTGGAGCGTCAGCTTGGTCTCGTCATCCACAAACACTTCCATCGGCTGCAGAGCAAGTTAGAGAAGTCAAACACACACACCTCTGTAGACCACATCAGAAATATAATAAGCAAGAAAGAAGAAATCTTGTAGCATACACATGAAAGAATTGGAAAGGACCATAAAGTGAGGGGAAAACTTGATCAGAGAAGTCAGAAAACTTCTACCTGAAATTCCCCATGATTCATGTTTTCCTGAGATCTACATATGAGAACTTCATACAATTTTCTGAACTTGAACCAAATGAACTGTGTCTGGTGGCTCATTGAACCTGTTCTCCTGGACTGCAGCAGAGTCAGGAGGAGTGACTGTCCTGACCAAGCTAAATCTGCCAAGGAGGATCAATTTCCCCCTCTGATATGGCCACTTATGACACTGACAGCCACAAGTGGGCAAAGCTATGAGGGGTTTCACTATAAACACTGAACTACCTAAACTATCTCATTTGTTGATTACACACAAGAATACATGAGAGGATCTTCATAATGGTAATAGTAAGCCATAGATAAAACAATAGATATAATGATCAATTAAAAGATATTCAGCTTTGCTATGTGCTAAAACAGCCATAACCCCAGTGAATACGTTTCTAGACTCAGGGAGACGTGACAGAGAGCTGCGCTCTCTTTTTCAGGGAGGCCATCAGCAACTCCCCTGGAGGTGAAGGCCTTGTTCAAAGGCGCCTCATAGGTGGTAATGAATTGCTCTTTCACTTTCCAGGGATCAAATGGGCAACCTTTCAGTCACAAGGTCGCTTCTCTAACTTTTATGCCGCCACTGATCATAATTAATGTTTGTAGTGACATGCATAAAAAGGAGGAACTATTTACAGCCACCTCACAGCAAAACACTGAATTGTCAACTTATGCAACACAGCAAGAATGAAGTTTCAGGATAACTTACTTACTTGGGAATTATCAGCATTTGTTGAATTTTTGTCTGCCGTTTAAACATGTCTGACCAATCGGATGATTGAATCAATATTCCTGTTGTAGAAACACCACCAATGCCAGCGACTATTTCTTCTATTTGGCTATATCAAAGTGATGTATCAATTTTCATCAACATAAAAATTGGTCTTATTTAAGATATTTATATTTTCTCAGCTTTGAGGTCCTTTAATCTTTGCTAAAAAAAAAATACTCAACTAAAATGTACATATAGCTGAATCGAGTACCATGGGTTCAATATGAAACATTACTGAATCTCAATGATAACTCACATCCTGCATGAACTTGCGGCAAACAGGGCGAATCTCCTTGCTTAGCGTTGCACTGAACATCATAACTTGCTTCTCATGGGGTGTCAGCCTGAAGATTTCCTGGACATCACACCTCATGTCTGTGGTAAAAAAAACAAAAAATTTCCAAATTTGCATCTTCATTCTTCTTTGTATGGAGGAAAAAGAAAATGACTATGACTTTACTCAATATATCTTAATGTCAGGCAAATTTTTAAGCTAATGTTTAAATTTCAAAAATGCATATTAGTTACATTTACTATTAGATGACAGTGAGAAAACCAATTTTCACATTAAATGCTCACTGACAGCTCTATAACTTGGTTTCCTATTTCAGCTAACAGATGAGCAGATGAGATACAACCACAAGGCAGATATGAAATTACAGAACATCTGAGTCTACTGGATGCCCCCACCACCACCACCACCAACACCACCAACACTCCCCTTCCTTCTGTTGCTCTCACTCACCCAGCTGCTCCAGCATCTTATCACACTCGTCAAGCACAAAATGTTTTATGTTCTTCACACTGAGGGTCTTGTTGCGGATGAGGGCCAGGGTACGTCCTGGAGTTCCCACAACGATGTGAGGGCAGTTCTTCTTCAGGACTTCCTCATCCTTCTTGATGGCTAGGCCACCAAAGAACACTGACACCTTGACACTGGGCATGTACTTGGAAAAGCGCTCGTACTCTTTGCTTATCTGGAAGGCCAATTCTCGTGTGTGGCACATCACAAGGACAGACACCTGGCATACAGGGAATGAGGACATTAGTTTTATTAACTGTTTAGGCTTTATGTAGTGTGTCTGCTTTTGGAACGCCATTAAATGTTTTACTGATCCAGGATTTCACTGATTTTCTAAAAGACTTTATGGACTTTTTACCAATACTTCAGGAGTATTTCAGTAATGTTTGAAAGTGTTAATGTTTTGGCAATCATCATAATATTGTATAGTTTCTTCATAAAACCTAATTATAATGAAAGATTTCAAACAGCAAAATTAAACAACACGTTGTTGTTGTGCTTAACATACCAAAAAATAATTAGAAGAATAAAAGAGTGGTATTACTCTGAAAATCATAGTAAATAGTCATGAACTAAATTCCACACCAACATGCCCATTTATATGCACTTGGCTTCAATTATTGTGGGCAAGCCTGTCAAAAGTGCCTTTCCAACCAATGGCGCAGACAGAGAACTTGGCAATCAGCCTGTGCATATTCTCATTTGTCCAGGTCATAGTATCCTAAAGGAGTTTAAATCGAAAAAAATCAAAAAAAAAAAAAAAAAAACTGGGCGATTTAAACTTGGCAATCAATTAATCTGATGCTGAATAAGACAAACCGAGCATTCCTGTCGTTCTCACAAAGAGCAAACAGGGTCTACCTTTATAGGTGACATGTCTTCTGAACAAACTCATCAAAAAGCTTTGATATGATAAAAGACGGAATCAACTGTGTGAGAAGTTTTGTTGTTCGTGTCACCAAATTTCTCTCTCTCCGAAAGCTCTTCACACAAGGATCCATTTTGTTTTCCCAAACACTAAGGTTTGTCATATCCGTAGAGTTTTTTTAATGAAAAAGGTCTCAGGTCCGAGTACTAGACTCAAGGTATTTTGAACATCTGACAGCTACAAAAAAATTCTCCAATTTTACAAAACAGAATCATGCCCTTGCAAATATCACCTAGACAGTATATGGTCATAAAGAGGAGGTATAATGACTCATGAAGACTCAGTTTGAAAGATAAGCTTGTAAAAAGCTCAACAACCAACTCACCTGACCATCCACGGGTTCTATCTGCTGTAAGGTGGCCAGTACAAATACTGCTGTCTTTCCCATACCAGACTTGGCCTGACACAGAATGTCCATGCCCAGGATAGCTTGAGGAATACATTCATGTTGGACTGTAAATAAAACAAATAGCAACTGAACTGTTAGTGAGTGAAAATTTCAAAAACACAGATCATTTTATAACCACATCAACCACAGTGTGATAAAAAATTAAGGGAAAAATTAAGGGTTTCTATTGAGGTAAAGGTCCCAATTTAATATGTCTAGCTGTAATTTTTAAATGGGTATTATGTGCAATTTATTTTGACCTTTAAACAACCCAAAACGGCCAGTCACCTTCTGAGGGATGCTCAAAACCACAGTCGACAATGGCACGGAGCAGCTCTGGTTTGAGGAGAAAGTCTCTGAAGCCTGAGCTGTGGATAGATACATAGGATCCCTTGACCTCCTTTTTGTTTGCTGGGGTCCCACTCTCAGGGGCTCCTTGGGGTTCCTCATCTTCTTCATAGTCCAGAAGTTCATTATCAACGTCGTTTTCAGCCATCTGTATGGACAGCATGTAATTAAAGTGGTCTCACAACCTTTATTAAGCAACAGACTGTGTTAAAGACCCCTTTATTGTGAAAGCATATTTTGAATGAAGGCCAGACGGTCTTACAATGAGATAAATGAATATAAGCAGATTCCTAAGTGATTATAATATCTGTTAATGCTGTTATGGTTCATACTCATTTTCATTATTGTGTAGCACTTTAAATAAGTTAATCTAGGAGCTAACCCTGATGTTTTATGAACTCACTGCAGAATGAAGTGTAGATACTAACTTGATGCTGCAATGACCAGAAACCTAATCAGCTGTCTCGAAAGTCATCTAAGTTAGCAGCAAGGTCCAAGCATTACTCGGCTAATATCTGCAGGCCGCAGCCGCGGTTCACATCAGAATGAATGAGTTCTTCTGACATTAACCACGGCGAGTCCAGTTTTTAATAAAGACAGTTTGTAATTACGGGGAGAATTCTTAGGCATTAAAGTTGCGCTGATTCAAAACTATAGTCGACCAGTGTGTGACCAGGTAAAGACAGTGCACTCATCAACAGTGGACCCTCTTCCCTCTTGTTCATTCAAACCAGCTAGTTAGCAAGCTAGTTGCTAGCAATTGAATGGGACGCACGAATTACTTTTAACTAACTTATCTAACGTCGTACCGCTACGTATGTGGTATTTTAAGTGTATTGTAGTCAGACAAGAAACAATAGTTATGCACCACTCCTAAATAACTAAAGCTAATTGGCTAACTGAATAAAAAATTGGCAATCAAAATCAAGCTAATGTTATTGCGTCTCTTGCGTGTTAGCTACAGAAGCCAATATCAAAACCACAACTTTAGCTTCTACGACGAAATATTTTTTTAATTAATAAACAACCCAAATTTTGACATGGTGGCGGTGGTATGAAAAATACAAAGGCACTGCAATATTACCTTGCTGTAATATTTTATGTCTTGCCGACGTCTATGTGCGTGATACAGGCTAGCTAGCAAGTATTGATAGCACAGTGAGCACACATGTATGGTGTGTTCAGGAACACCTCGAAAAACCTCTAGTTATCGTATCGTTGTGAACCAACAGCTGTAAAAGCAACATGTTAGTATGCTTTTGCGCAACAAAAAAACAACAAACAACAAAACAAAGCCCGCAAAAAAATTTAACCGTTTTCGTTTTATTTAATGAACCATATCATGAAAGTACAGAACTCTGAGCTGTATTCTAGACCGCCTATCAAATAAAAGTCACACATGTTATCAACAGGGCTTTCAGGTTTTTCGCCATGTAAATTGACTTATGGGCAATACTAGCCAAATCTCCAATCTCCATAGCCCTACATTTAGTAGTCCTATAATTTGTACGCATGTCTGTGTAAAATAATGCAGTCCACATTCTACAAGTCATAATTACGGTATTTGAAACAACACCTTAAGGCATCAGTCGCAGGACAGCAGCGCCTACAGAAACAACCGTCGAGTTTTCTATAGCTGTGATTGGACAGCGCCATAGAGGTCGGGAGAAAGGGTCAGAGCTATGATATTTGATATTACATGAAATATAATTGTGCCATACTATTTCTGTAAAAAGAATAATGTTGCAACACGTTTACAGTGATAGTTTTGTTCCCGGTTGCTTTATATGGTACAGACAATATAATGATCTTATCCATATGTAATCTTATCATAGGAGGAAAAGATATTAAAGACATTAAATTGTCAGCCTATCTTTTAATTAAAGGATTCTTCTTTGTAGTTTTACAAAAACTGTACAAAATGAAGTTTTCGATTGTCTATTGTAAAATACATATAACTTACTTCCCAAAATGACATACAAACGTTTATTATTGAACATATTTTGATAATATCATATGTGTACATTTGCTTTAGTGATGAAATCTCTCTCTATTAATAATTTTTTCCCAGTCCTGATATGCTCTGTGGCCATGTTCCCCATTTTTCCAGCCCCACTGTTGCTGGATCACAGCATGTGAACAGATCTGGCTTTCCCACAGCATAGGCAGAATCTGCTGCTCATCTCCTGCAGTTAAATCATGCTGCACCTCATACACCACTGCAATGGAACTGGATGTGTTTTAGTATTGGCAGCATTGGTATTGAAGTTTGACAGGTAGGCCTTTCTATGCCTATTTTATTTAGGAACTGGTCCATCTTGGACCAAGATTAAGGACCTATAATATAACTCATCTTGAAAATGATCACAGTGCACAGTGCATTGATTGCCTATTTCTTTACATTGTTTAATTGATCTCACTAAAGATAAGCAATGCTATTTACATGTTACATTGCAGAGATGAAGAATGACCAACATTGGTCCATTTTTTAAGGACTACTCTTAAAGTTAGGAACTGGGACTCTACCACTGGCAACTGAAGTTGGCAGATATTAAGGTAGGTAGGTAAGGAGCAGTGTTTATGTGATTTTTACGAGCTTGGTGTCTTTAAGAATGACTTTCATTTTGTGTTCCATTGTCCCATGTGCAGTGTTTGAAATCATATGTTTGAAATAATTAAGTTGAAGAACCCTGTTTCGGTTTTGGTTGTCTTTGATTAAATAGGGGCCAAAGAACAACTTTTGGCCCTGGGCCCTCTGGATGGTTAATCCAGCCATGCCAATAGGCTATTTTACTGCTAATCTCAGGACAATTTTTTGTCAGTTTACACAGAACAGCTACGCCTACTTCAAATTTTTTTGTGTGCAAAATCCATGGCTATAAAAAAAATGTAAATGACGTGAAAATTGGGCATTCATATATATTTTTAAAGCTAAAATGCAGAAAAAAGCAATAAAGAATGCAGGCGATTGTAGCTTGTCATAAGACTACAGTTGGTTGCTGTGGTTGATTACTCACAGGACCAACGATTGTCCGAAAATATTACATGTAACATTTTTGTCACATAGTTAATAATTTAGTTGTTATATACACAGCAAAATCCGTTAAAGCTGACACCGCTGTATGACACCTGCGTGTTCCGCCTTCTCGCAGAATAAAACTCTAGGATGATTGGCTCTCTTTGTTGTCCTTCGAAAGGGATCCAGCGATCCGGACAGGCCATTGGTCTGCGACATGCCACTCACACGTCATTCTACACCGTGATTGGATCGCCCCACCTCGTGCTCAACAGAAGGCACAGAACGCCAGCCATTCTGTGTGATTTAGTCGCTATGATTAATGCTGCCGTTTATAGCCTACCACATCCCTGTTGAACCGCAGGCTACATCGCACGGCTGTCATGGTTATTTTAGCGGGTATCTCCAGAAAGATTTCCCTCCTCTAATTCCGTTCACACGCACACACGAGCCTCCAGCGCACAGGGGCTCGCGAGCAGCTGTGAGACGCTGCCTCCCGGTCGAACGGCGGCAGGAGGATGGCACTGCGTTGGACGGTCTCTCTGTATTTGTCCTCAGCGGTCTATTAAGCTTTTAATTAGCTGATAACATACGGTTGACATTTACGACGGACTGGTGTGGGGGCGACGACAAACGCACAGCTCCGATTATGGAAAAGGAGTTCAGGTAAGCATGTATGGTTTATTTGTTTATTTTAGGTGTATATTTTTAAATGTAATATCAATGTTGCCGCGTGGAGTCTATTGACGGGCCCACGAGCTTATTAGTTTCAATAAATTCATCTTTAGAACCAAACAGGCCCCATATAGCAAAACACTACTGGTCGTTGGTCGTTGAAACCCCATCAACACCCGCTTCATCCGTCTGCTCCATTTATCCCGGTGTAAAATTCCACTGTACAGCATGCCAACGGAGACACGGCCCATTCATTAGCCGATAAACCGTATTTATTGTTAAGGCATGGCGTGTTGCTGCGTGTCATGTCCATGTTGTGTTTCTTCAGCGTCCCGTTCTCATTTTTAATGTCGTTACACAATCGTGTTGTTGTCGGAAGCCGGGACATTTGGTGCCGCAAAGAGGGGATGATGTGTCATTTTGGCCACAGATGTTGATCCAGCCGAGCCATGAGTCGACTGCAGAGCATGTAGGCCTGTTGTTCAGGCATCCTCAAGCAGCAGCAGGAGGCCAGGTCTGAACGGGATAATGAGCCGATCTTGTCCAAACAACTCAGTCAATAGGATTACAGGCTCTTCGAGTATGAAAGTGGAGGACAAAGGATTACAGGAGTCACTTTCATCTTTCGTACATAGCTGGTTTCATCTGGAACAACAGTGGATGGATGGCGGAGTGGCTGCTATGTTTTTTTTGTGTGTGTGTGTGTGTGTGTGTGTGTGTGTGTGTGTGTGTGTGTGTGTGTGTGTGTGTGTGTGTGTGTGTGTCCATATGTCTGTTGAGCTGGCACTGAGCCCCTACCTGCCCATTCATTAGTCACCTTGGATAGGATTGTCATCTAAATCAATGGCTTTCAGTGGTGTATTGACCCTAAATCCAACTGTTTTTGCTGTATTCATCTAATGAGAGAGTGAAATCCTTTTAAACATGCTTGGCTAGCTTGTAAAACAGAATACCAGTAGCCTACTACTCTAAACCCTGAGCACCACTGAGTTAAATGACTCTGTACTTTAAATCTAGGCCCAGGCACGCATCATTTTACCTCCCAAGTGGGATAAAAAGTAGGGAACTGATATAGTTTTTGGGGTATGATGTGGATGAGGATACTGCTGACTAGTCACTAAATAAAAAAGTTTCCTCAGGCACTTATCTCTCTTTTTTTTGGTGAGTTAAGAGGTTATTCAAGGTTTTCTTTATCTTACTCTGTTGATTATAATTATGGTTTAAATACCCCATGACTAAGGACACGTACCACTGAGTAATTGGTTCATCAAATCTTCGTATGTGATACAGTGACAATGCCTTTAGGCTTATCTCTGAAAACCACTCACCATGCAAAAGACATCTCACTAATTTCACCGTCAAGGAAACAGGTATCTGATTCTCACATCCTGGTGACCTTGTTTTTGAGCGCCTCAGCCTCGAAGCTTCTTCTTTTTTATCTGATCCCATATGCTAAAGACTGCACATGAGAAAACCCCAACTCATTCCAGCTAACCTTTTTTTCTGTGCTCTTTTTCTCTACTGCTGCTGCTGCCATATTATTCATCTGTGTGAGAGAGTGGTAAGCTAATAGGCCCTGGAAGTGTTGTCAGGATAAACAGCCTCTGAGTTGTGTGTGTGTGTGTGTGTCTGTGTGTGTGTGTGTGTGTGTGTGTGTGTGTGTGTGTGTGTGTGTGTGTGTGTGTGTGTGTGCGTGTGTGCGTGTGTGCGTGCATGCATATGAATGTGTGCATGCATGTGTGTGTAGCCTCCAGCAAGAACAGGAGGAGGGATATCATCTCGCAGCTTTCTCCCTGTACTGTACAGTTGTCTGCCTGCTGCTGTCCAGGTTTATTATAGTCTGCCACTGTGTTTGGTGACAAACAGGAGCCACATGCCCAGGTCATACCAAGCATGGTGTGATTGATTTCCCTCACACCTAAATCAAGATTTATGTTTGATAAATTGTGTGAATGAGATCTAACATCTACTCCACTAGTGACTTAATCTAACAAGAAAACCTGAGATGAATAATCAAAGAGGAGCATTATGACTTTTTAATAAACTGCAGTTGTAACTGCAGTTGTGTAGCCAATCATTATCGCATATGCTCAGCGTCTGTTTGTAATTCTATTTTCCTGTAGGACTGCAACTAAGGATTATTTTCATTGTCGATTTAATCCATCAAATTTTTTCTCAATTATATTACACATAAACTCCAGGTGACATCTTAAAATGTTTTGTTTTGTCCAACCAATGGTCCAAAACCCATAATTCAGTTTACTGTCATAGAAGATCAAGAAAACCAGCAGATATACACATTTAAGGAGCTAGAACCAGAGATTTTTATTTTTATTTTTATTTTTTTGCTTTTTTCATAAAAACATAACTCAAAATGATTTTCCAATTTCTTTCTAAATAGCTGCCAATTAATTTCAGCTACAACTATTCCTCATAGTATAGCTCTAAACCTTAATAAGTGTTGAGGTTAATGCAGATGTTTTCCCTCGGGGTGGCTTACTGTTTGATTCAGTCCCGTAGCTGAAGTAAAAACAATTATGAAAATAATTTAAGGCTAAAACTGCCAAAAATATAATTATTTTCAGTGATTAATCTACATATTATTTTATTGATAAATCTATAAATTGTTTAGTCCACAAAATATCAAGAAAAAGTGAAACATGCTGATTACATTTCACATCTATAGATAGTCTTGTTTTTCATTCCGAAACACAAATATATTGAATTTACTGTCATAGAAGAGAAAGAAAACCAGCATCATATTAAATATTTACATTTGAGAAGCTGCGACCAGTGAATTTTTGGCAAAATTCAACAGTAAAGCGTTAATAACGTGACAAAATTAATTGCAGATTAATTTTCTGTTGATCGATTAATCACTTAATTGGCTCATAGCTTCAGCTCTAAGCAAGTACAGATCTGAGTTGGAAGATCATGCCATTTTTTTCCTATTTGCACTAAATTTCTGGGTTGTTTCATTGTTTGCTAAATAGCAACATCAACCACACAAAAGGTGGTCAAAAGAAAGATTTTTCTGTTTAATGGGGTTGATTTTTCTATTCAAACAAAATATTGTCCCTCATCTGCCCTGGCCCCTGCACGTCTCCCCGGCTGGCTTGCTGGTCGACTGTTTTGGTGTTGGACTGTGCACGGCACTGCACTTCATCTTCTTTGCTGACACATGGGAACAGGGAGCAGCTTGATGACCTGTCTGCCACGGTTCAAGCTCTCTACGACTGCAGCAACTCTCCTCTCTCTCGCCAGTTGTTCCTGTAGTTGATCTCGCTGCAGATTTGTAACTGGATCTGTGTAACCCTGCAGATTTTACACTGACTGAATCGTAATCTCATTTAGAGACTGCTGCATGTTGGATTTATACCAACGTGCAAATTATATTCAAATAATGAGGCCAAAACCACTACTTCCTGACTATTAATTCACCTGTTTCAGTCGTAATTTGAACTGTCTCCAACAATGTCCAACGTTATTTCCTTGGACAAACTGACTAGTTACCTGAAATTCTCTGATTTCTGTAACATGCTGCTTTTCTGAACAAAAGGTCAGAGCATTTCATCAGCTAAGTCAAGTTATTGTTTAGAATGAACATGGGAGGGTGAATCTATGGTATGATTAACAACGCAGATGTGTTACTGAGTGAGAGACTGTGTCGTCACACCGGGCTGTTGATGATGATGATTCCTTTGCACAGTGAACCTATAACACGATGTATCCTGTGAGGTAATGGGCCATCTGTGTCCCCTGTGCTTTGGGGGAACAATGTGGAAGTTACAAGGTTTTTGCAGCTCAAATAAGGTAGAACTGAAATCTGCTCGGATTGGTTTATTTACAGAGGAGGCTTTCTTCTCTATAGATGCCAGAATAGATGAGGGCCGTAAATCATATTTCATATCTCTTTGATTTTTCTGCTTTCAAATTGAAACTGATGTAAGCGCCTACAGTGTAGTCTCTGTGAACACCTGCTCAGATCATTTTACTGACAGGACTGTTTGTTTAGTTTTCTCATTTTCCCAGGAAGCTTGAGGTAGTTATAAAACACAAGAAACCAAGCTTTGAATTTCATTTTTTTCATTTTTAAGATGATGTTTGTGGATTTCACTGTTTTTTCTCGCAGTAATTTCTAAGGTAAACAACAAGTTTATAATCAGAACAGATGAATAAACAGCAGCACGGCTAGTGATCAGTGTTTGTGACGACGCTGCTGGGGAAAGTATGAACTGGAAAACTAATGTTAGTCAATGCTTTAGCATCACATTAAGCAATGCAAAGCATCCACTTTGTAGCATGATAATCCAGTTTAGAGTCTAGCATGTGATCAGTGGATGTTGCAGTTTGTCTTATCATGATTTTTTTTTTTGTAAGACGTTAATTAATCTGTAGTAGTACCAATGCACTGAGTATTTCATGGTAGAAAAAAGCAAAACAGTTGCCTGCAGTCGAAAGTAATTGATGGGTTGTGGTAGTGGCTATTTCTAGACAATTTCCTCTCACAGTGGCACTCAGGGGAACCGAATCATCTGGAGAGGGATACTAACTAAATTTAGAGCAGGAAAGCATTAGTCATACAAAGTGGTCAGTAGATTTAAGGAAAAATGTCTTAAACATTCATCAGCAATGTCGCTTCAATTGCTCCGAATGTGTCTCCCCCTCCTTCAGGTTCAATGTCGGCACGAACATATCCAAGTTAGCAGTTACATCTCAATAATCTATCCAGTGCAGTTTGTGCATGAGGGCTGTTTGGAGAACAGACCGCTGTTACTGTAATGATGATGCTGGAAGGCTAATGTTCTCTGGGTTAATAGGTAGCCGTTCCCTGTACACAGACATGAACATGAACCACTTTGCACAGTCAAATTCACTACACAATAACTCATGCAGCGGTGGTAAAGTACCCAAATCCTTGACTTGAGTTTATGTTCCAATACCACAATATAAAAATACTCCATTACAAGTAAAAGTCCTGCATTCAAAAGCCCAACAGTAAAGGCAACAAATGCACAAGTATCAAAAGTAAAGGTACAGTATTCATAATTCAGACTGGCCCCTTTAATGTTATATTATTACACTATTGGATTGTTATTATGATGCATTAATAGTTTGTCAGATTTTAAATGTACTCATATGAGTACAATGCATCATATTTTATAAAGTGATCATATGATTTATATGTAAAATGTTTACCTGAAAAGTAACCAGTAACTGTTAAATAAGTAAAAAGTACAGTATTGCCTTCTGGAGTACAAATTGTTGTTACTTTAAGAACAGTAGTAAATGTCCTTTCCACTACTGCCATGCAGATGCTATAAGATCATCTAAAAGCCTTGATCATACACAAATTGATTCGGATCACTTTACACACCATTGCCCTTTTCCACTGTATGTGGAGGGCATTTAACTTGTCAATATGTCTGTGTCAGTGCAGTTCCATGCATTGGTGTTAGCTAATAGTCATTTTCATTCCAGTTATGGCTTTCACAAACAGTGAGGGAGAGAGCTTGGAGCAGCAGTATCAGACCTTTACAACGGGATGCTTTGAGCAACGTGGAGCCCAGCAGCAGTCACAAGGACAGTAAGTACAGTGTAGATGAATAGAGTGTAAATGAACAGTCCACGTGTCAGTAACCAAACATGGGATCATGAGTTGGAACAACAGCGAGGTTAGCGGCTACGGATTAACGAAGGGGTCGCCCTTGATGTCAGGGCTGAAAGGCCCCCCGGGCAAGACACACACACACACACACACAAACACACACACAGATGGAGGAGGGGGGGGGGTGACACATCGGCAAGGTCGGGGTTCGTATGAAAAATAGCTGATTTTTCTGTTTTTCTTTCATCAGATGCCAGTCAGGGTTTTCCATTTTTGTGTTTCTATGAGTTTCTTGGCCACTGGGGAAATAACTTTACAGCATAGAATGTCAGTGATAGCATGTAAAATGCTAGCAAGATGGCGATCTTTGCTTATTTTGCAAGAGGGAAAACATGGATGGATCTGTCTGTGGTGGGTGTTTGGAGATCAAAGGGAGCATTTGCTATTTTTTTTACCCTCCTTATTCTTATTGCCCCAGGCCAGCTCACTCTTTACAACAGGAAGCCCAGATGGCAACCCTGAAAAGCGTCTTTACATGAAAAAAAAAGTACTTTGTAAATCAGACACATTTTACACTAAGGATTGCATGTGTGTGTTGAGGGAGGTCAGAGGCTGAAACAATAGCACTGTTTATGTAGACAGTGAGAGCACAGAGAAGATGTGTTCATGCATACACTTTGCACAATAGCATAATTGTGCACAGTGACATCAGTCAAGGAGAGACTAAACACACACACACAAAACTGTGCATACATCCATCTATCACACTACAGAACTCCTTCCCAGGTCACACACTGCCAACACGCATGTATACTGAGGTGGAACATACACATGGACTCAACAAGCATGGAGTACATGCGAAATGGTGACCGTTCATGTAGTGTGTGCGCACACACACACACACACACACACACACACTGATAGTGCTCAGAAATACAAATATAAGTGGATTACAATGACCCCCTCCCTTTCTCTCTCAGTCCTCTGCAGTTTCTCCCAAGTACACAATGACAATGGAGCGTGCGAGCCTGCTGTCATACAGAGCAACAGCCAAGCTCAGAAAATCTGGCTTGTTTTGCTTTGTCAGAGACCTTCACAGTGTCCTTCCATTTTAGTGTGTGTGTGTGTGTGTGTGTGTGTGTGTGGAGAGACAAAAATCCCACTCTAATGCCACCACTCTTCTGTAGTCCTGCATGACTCACATCTTTTAGTGTTGGCTGACCACAGCAGCACAGCTGATTAGCCCTTTGTCGTGCTGAAACCTCTCTGAAGCACCTCTTCTTTTGTGCTATCTTCCCTGAGAGGATGATCCTGAACAAGATTTTTTTTTTCCCTTAAATGCAATTATTTCTTTATTAACAGGTCTACATTTTTTTTTGTGCACCAAAAGTGTAGTGGCCTTTTAAAAAGGTGAGATGGGATATGCAGTTTTTAGCCACGCTAGCAGCTTGGTTCCATGGTTGGTAATGTCGGCCTTTCAGACGGTCAATCTGCCACTTTGGTCCAAACTCAACAATATGTCACCATCTTTTATAGTGGTTTTCACTATTTTTCCATAGGAGCCACTCTGGCAGGACACAGTCAATAGGAGAGTAAATTTTAGTGCCACTCTTCACTCTGAAAACCACTCAGATTTGGGTGTGTGTCACTTCAAGTTACTTTGCTTGAAATCAGAGCAAGTTTGGTAGTATATTTAACGTAAGGAGTGGACAAATAAGAAATCACCTCTCCATTTTCCTTGAAAGTTCCTCTGCTCTTGTGTGGTTTGTAGCTGTGTAATGCTGTAATCCCTTCTGCAGCATCTTCTCTGGATCTTAAATCTCCTCATTTGCCACACTACCTTGCTTGTCACCCTCTGGTTTGTGACTTTGTTTGGTAAGAAATCAATAAATTGTTATTGTTCACATGTTAGCTAGCATGAGATTCTGCAATAGGCACACTGGTAATGTTACTACACGAGTGAGCAGTGTTGACAGATTTGTGACAGTTTCCAATAATTCAGAAGCAAGATTAAGGAATTTAGTAAAAGCTCAAATATACATGAAAGAGGTTACATGCTTATAGTTCAAGAGACTGTATATGTAATGACACAAAACTTTGTACAGATATTCATGGTTCCCAGATGATGTAACCTATTGACTCTTTGGGATCCCTTGACTTTTCCTTTACTGCCTCCATGAGGTTGTCATTTGTTGTGAGTGAAATGTCTCAACAGCTACGTATTGTACAGCCATTAAATTTGTTACATACTCTCGGGATGATTTGTAATGAAGTAGTTGATCTCATCACCAGTTCAAAAATTTAATCTTTCCAGAATTTTGGTTTATAGCTGAACACGTTGAAACCTTATCACATTACCATCAGCCTCTCTCTTCATTATTGCTTATTAGCAAATCTTAACATGCTAAACTAAGATGTTGAACATGATGAACATTATACCTACTAAAGATCAGTTTTTATGGCCATTGCTGGAATGTTAGCATTGTGATGCTAGTATTTAGATCCAAGTGCACCCTCAAAGAGCCTCTAGCATAACTGTAGACGCTTACCTTTGGTCTCTCACTTTTTTGTGGCATCTCATGTTTGAGTCTTGTTTGCTTCATAAATAAAGTGACCAGTTTGAGGTTGTTATTTATATTTTTTTTAAGTTAAGATGTAAGGTGATAAAATGTTCTGCTCAGATTTGACTTTGCTGGGAGCCATACATAGCCTGGCGGTAACAGCTGCCAAGTTCATCTGGCCTCAGCTTATGTAGTTCAGTGCAATCATTGGTAAAATCTACAAGCATTCCTCTAGTTTGTTGTGAGGCACAAAATTGCAAGCTCTCACGAGCCGTACTGGGATTGGTTGAATTCACATTCAATACTGCAAATCTTTATCACAAATTTCTGCAGGGATTGTGACTGTGTATAGTCCTATGGTACGTTACTGAGCAAAAGACGATGACTGTGGCAGCTCAGCAAAAAAGTCACCCTGTCAGCAATCATTCAAGCAGAGCAGATCTGGCCAAATGAAAATCTGATGTAGAGATTTGCACATTTTTCTGAAATCCAAAAAGCAGCAGTGAGCGAGCGATTCTGTCCAGAGAGAGCCGATCTCAGCAACATTGTATTGTTTCTCTCTTGTGTGCCTTTGGTGTAAAGCATCACAGACTGCCTAGTGTGGTGAACATGTGCCTCATGTTCACACCTTTACTGTCCACTCATTGAAGGGTTTCTGGGAGTTCAGATTGAAGGTGAAATAAAGTTATAAATCTTGTCAGTAATAAAGCTCACCTCAGTCTCACTGCTGGGATTGAGGTAAATATGTGATTGACAGGACAGATGCATGTCTGCCTGAGGCTCAACCTCCCGTCAGATGACTTTTTGAGAAAAGGCACACTGAAGTTGTCAGTGCAGCAAATTCAAATGCAGAGGTATTACCTTTGTCAGATTAGCTTGAGTAAGCAACTACTGTAATTTGGAAGATCTGTTCTATCATTATTTCATAACATTAAAAGGATGTTACTTCCAATCTGTCCTCTGACCAGACCCTTTTGCAAATGTGATTTGGTCTCATTGGCTTGTTAATGGCTCTTTTGATTGGGCTGGTTTCTGTGCATGAATGTGGTCCTTGTCTCTTCCCCATGCAGTGTTTTCCCTGTTCAGACTGTTATTATGCTCCTCTCCTCTCCTCTGCTACAGGCTATGTTTCTGCTCTCCTTGTTTTGTTGTGTACGTCTGCGTCATATGCTTCACATTATACAGGCTAGTGAATATCTCTCTCGGCCTTGATGGTTGATTACAGCTGAAATCAATTCTGCACTGCATTATATTGAAGTTTTCTAACACAACAACAGTGTGATGTGGTATGTGTTGATCTGTTTACTGTATTATTCTTACCGCTATTGTGTGTGTGTGTGTGTGTGTGTGTGTGTGTGTCTGTGTTTGTGTCTGTGTCCAGCTGCTATACATGCACATGCTATGTGTATGCAGCACAACATCCAAGCTCTGTGAAGTTTGTTTGGTATGAGTGAAATCTGCCCCCTCACATTCAGCTATCTATTTTTTTGTATGTATGTAAAGATGAAAATGACGTGAGTAAGCAAAGCACGGGGCTTCGATGTGCTGTCTCACATTTGCAAGTTGAATGTTGCATCAAAGACACAAATGCCTTTACTCCCTTAATCACTGGAAGTAACAAATGTAACCTGGAACACACACACACAACTTTGTTTTTTTTTTTTGTTTTTTTTTTTTTGTTTTTTTTTAATATAATTTATAAAACTCCAGCCAAACAAGAATCTGTTCGCAGTGCCTTCGGCCCAAAGAGTAAGGTCAATTTTCCACTGGCTGAAAAAGCATTTTCACTGCTGTAATATCACACCTTGGTTTCTATGGGAAGGAAAAGCTGCCCTAACCCTTCTGTTCCTCTGTTCCTCTTTATAAGCTGTGTGACACCTGCCTTATCAATCTGAACTCACTCAACGATTAATCTGAGTTATTTAATTAGGCTGATCTTAATAAAGTCTACAGCTGTTTGCAGTAATTTTGTAGCACCACGTCTGAATGCACATTAACCGCATAGGTGTGTGACCAAGGCTCAGTCCTTTTGAGAGGACTGCAGTCAGTGTGACTTGAATAATGGTGTATCAGGTCATCAGCGATAGCTACTCAGGTTGGGTCGCTCGCTCCTCTTTACGATGGTGGAAATAATGCAACACAGAGGTTATGGGTATCCCTGTAGGTCAGTGTCACATCAGCAGCATTGTTTCAGTGTGAGGCATCACTGGGCAGATGATGATGAGACCATCGTCTTAGTGGGCACAAAAACAGCTCCCTGACAGCAGAGTGTGTCTGCAGTGACGAGCCACGATGCTCTCAGACAGAATGATGTCATTACAGTGACTAAGGGCCACTCCTTCAACGCAGTTATTTGAGCCAGGGTGCGGAGCGGCATTATTGGCATCTTTAATATGGGTTGGAGCAGTATGACTGTGTCTTCAGCCCATTTAGCCAAGCATGACATCTTATGTTGTTGCTCCACCTAATATTTAAGGAGTTTTGTACATGGGCAGGAAGATGAAGTCTCCTTCATTCGTTCATCAGTTTGGTTGCTTTACACTCGGCCCCCAGTTTACAAGGTGTACCTAGATTTTGCTGTCGTTTAATGCTGATAGTCTAATATAGAAGCCCTGCAGTAAGTCCTGCGTACATGAAGACTGTAATGTGTAGTGTTTATTGTTTTTGTTTAAACTGTTTGAAGAAAGTGTCATTTCAACCTTCAGCCTTTGGAAGCTGCTGCAGGTGAAATGTATAAGTTATACTGAGAGATGTTAAAAAAAGGCTAGACATATGACACTGTGTAACCAGAAGTTTTGTGCAATTCGAGGACGTATATGTCACATCAGTTGTGGTGATGACATGTTCACTACTGCATTGATCATTTTTCTTTAATTATCTGTTCTCAGTCGCATTCCTTTTCTGCATCCATGATAGGTTTGCAGACCTCTGATCGTATTGGCTCCACGGCCAGCCAGGTGGCCAATCAGGCGACAGCAAGGCTCACTGATCACGGAGACCACCCAGTGAGACTGGGAGACCCTCTTACCGCACCCGCACTGCTTCACCCATCCCACTCCATCGTCACCGCCATGTCTATACCCAGCGGCAGCCCAGAAAGAGAGGGATCTGGTGGGGCTCTCCCTCAGCTAGAGTGCCCCTCCTCCCCAACCGGCATGGACCCAGACCCCCCGTCGACAGGCAGCCCGGTGCTCAGCCCAGACTCATCTTCCCATGATGCAGTGCTGTCAGCACCAGCAGCCTCTCCAGCAGACTCAGAGAACCTGAGTCCTGATGAACTGGAGCTGCTGGCTAAACTGGAGGAGCAGAACAGGTGAGACCAGCAGCCGCTCTTATTTTGTGTATCTATTGGAGTGAAAACAAAACAGTTTTTACAGTTTCAATATGACTGAGTGGGGCCCAGAGTTCACTTGTACAGTAGCAGGTTCAGTTGGTTGACCTTCACTAAGCTACATTTATTGCACAGTCCAGGGTAGTAGTAATTATATAGTATATATAGTAGTTGCAGTAATTATCAAACAATAAGTCTTTGGATTCAGGTTTTAGGAGGTGGACCAAGCAATATATTGTGTAGGCGAGATTGGCCAGAGTTGCAGGAGCATAAATTTCCCTAAGCAGGGCAGAGCCATTACTGTAACTCTCTGTCCAACTCCAAACTCTGATGTACAAGCATCTTTGCACATACATGTTGTAAAGCTGACTTTCTAACAAAAGGTAATGTGTCACCTCAGGGCAGGTGTAGCCTGTACAGTAGGGTGAATAAAGCACCAAAACCTAAAATAAGAGATTCATTTGGAAACCAAAGAACCCGACGATGAACAAGAAAAGTCCATGAGCTGTAGACACTTGATGTTTGAAGTAAAATCTCCTGATCAAACAAGAACACAAACTCAGGAATGTAGATGAAAGAACGGACAAATAGGTCAAGTTAAAAGTGAACTTAAAGTTTGACTTCAGCTGCAGAAGCTAAAGTGCAGAAAATAATGAGGGTTGAAGGTAGCGTTAAAACAGCAACTAATTAATGAGATGGTCTAATGTGGGAGATAATTAGAACTTCATGATCGCAGATAAAAAATAAAAAAAAACATCTCTGGGGGCCATTTTAAAACTGACAGTAGTGCCACAGGTTATCAGAGTTTCATCCTCAAAGTTTCATCCAGGAAATATCAAAGTGTGTGATCACATACAGAGAACATTTAATACTGTGTCATAGCAATCACTGATATTACTGTTCTCAATTAATTACCTTGATGAAAATGAAGAGAATATTGCTGAGCATCCTGAAGTGTGTCGAGCTGAAGAAAAAAGTGTCCTTCACAGGCTTCACAACAGCTTTTAAATGAATCTTTCCCGGATTTTCAAGAGCACATGTGCATAACCAGAAATCAGTGTGTGAGGCTTAAAGTGACACTTGAACCCATGATTGTCTGATTTAAAAAAAACAAAACAAACAGTAAGCATACAGATGGATAGCAGAGACATTAACAATGCAATTGGTAATTTAAAAAGTTTCTGAGGATATTTTGATAAATTTTTGCCATCTTACCATCCAAAAATCCAAGCAGGCTGCAGCTGCTATGCTCCATAAACAATGAAACAAAATGTTTTACACAGGAGGTGAGTTGATGCTCAAAATTGACTTTACATCTAGTATCACTTTATCATCACAAGCCAATGTCATTTTGACCCAGAATCACAAATCTGCATGGCCTATATTTGCAAGAAATACACTAGGTAACAAAAAATGGGTATGTAGGTTAGTGTTTTAGAAACCTGTGAATAGGTGATGTTTATAAATGCGTACAAAACTGTTACAAAACTGGGGCTGGGCACTATGTCAGTTTCTATCTTTTTAAAACTTAGAGCCTGAGATGCAGAACAAGAACAGAAGGACTAGAATGAGGTCAACGATTAACACAGACACAGGTGAATTGTATATATTACATGGGCATGGCTACTTGGCTGAGTGGAGTCATGTGACCAGTGCCATAAAGGCCAGAAAAGCTACGCTGGTTAAAATGGAAACGCTCTGTCAAAATTTTATAATTCTCAATGATTTATAGTTTGACATCTGGGTCTGGATAGGACATGGTCTGACTCTGGATCTGGACTACGGTCCAACTATTAGTGACCTCTGCATTAGAGTAAAACACCTCCTCTCACGTAGAGCATGTATCATGGATGCGGCTGTGTGTTCTTTCAGGAAGCTCATCCATTTCATCGGGGATTATATCTGAAAATGTAATCACCTGGTTTCACAGTCATGTTTTAGACTTTTCTTTCAAGGGTAAAGTTTAATTCCACACAGCTAAGAGCACCAGATTCTCCATGGGAAACCCCAGCAGGGGCACAGTAGTAAAATTCAAGGTGACACAGAGACGGAGCGTGTTCATCCAGCCATCACATGTTTCAGCAGAGGGGTCAAACTGCAGGACGTAGGAGTCAAGTGACTTAAAGGAATCAGACATTTGGGGTCAAAGTGGAACTGAACTTGCCACCCTCGGGGGTAAAGAGCTTTCTCTTTAATCACATCATCTCTGCTTCCTGCCGTCATTTTGTCTCAGACTCAAAAGGATAAGAAGGATTAAAAAAACAACATTTAAAGGAATAGTTCTGGGAAATGTGTTTATTTTGCTTCTTTCTGAGTATTAGGTAAGAAGATGGATATCATATTAGCTTATCTTAGCATAGTAAATGGAAACAGGGGAAAACAGCTAGCCGTCCTTTAAAATTCACAAATTAACATGTTATACCTTGTTGGTTTAATCCTAACATAAACTGTGGTGTAAAAATGATAACTTGTCGTTTCACAGGATTAAAAATGGTGTAGTGGGAATGTGTCCCATACTGGCAAATCTCAGCTGACCGACAGATGCTCTACCCACCTCCTTTACAAAAAACAGACTTATTGTACTGTATGTTGAACAAAGTATAAGGCTACTGCTTGAAAGACAGTATTTTAACATTTAACATTTCTACTGTGATTATACCAAAAACACAGACTGTATTTACAGAACCTTTTTGCAGTGCTTGTTTTGTTTATATTGTTTATGTTGGCTCAACATCCAATTCTGGGATTTCTGCGCCAATAAAAGTAACATATTAATTTAAAAGGCTGAGATAGGTCGGTAGCTTGTAATAGATGAAGTGGGGTGTCTGTTTGCGTTAACTGGCCCTCCATAAACAATAAAAAAAACTCTCATTAGTCTGACCCCTATATACAGCAGTGTGTGTAACGTCCTCGTGGTTCAGCCTCTCATTCTGTAGTTTCAGATAAGGTGCCCGGAGGCTGCTGGTCTCTCAGGGAGGCCAGTCGGTCCGCCATGACTCTTAATGCTCGTCTTAGCTTCCCTGTCACTCTCCAGTGTGTTTACTTTCTTGTATGAGACAAACACGCTGTTCAGTGTGGTCACGCGCCTTTTCCTATCAGAAATAATCGATTGTAATTTGATCGTCTTAATCTTATGAACTGTCTCTTCATGCAGGTTGCTGGAGGCCGATTCCAAGTCCATGCGGTCGATGAGCGGCTCACGGCGCAACAGTGGCTCCTCACTGGTGTCCAGCTCCTCGGCCTCCTCCAACCTGTCACACCTGGAGGAGGACACCTGGATCCTGTGGGGCCGCATCGTCAACGAGTGGGAAGAGTGGAGACGCAAGAAGGACAAACTCCTGAAGGTGGGGATTGTCAAATGTAGCAGTTTTACTAAGAGTGAGTCATTGAATATAATAAAAAAAAATGATTCACAGGAAGTTTAATGGATAACTTTACAAAACAAAACAAACAGGGCACTGTTCACTGCGCCTTTAATTCAGGGGCTGGTTGGCCACATGTATTCACAGACACAGACTTCGTCACTGGTCTGTTTTTAACTGTGTGTATATGTGTGTGTCAGGAACAGTGTTGTCTGAGACCAAAGGGTTTGTTTTTGTTGACGTTGCACAGCAACACAACGGAACAGTTTGGGAAGAAAACCCTAACAATCTGCCTGAGTCTGTTGCCATGTGTTAATATGATAGTTTTAATACGATTACACCAATGCCTTTCAGTTGCAATGCACCACTATGCCTCTTCTCTTCATCCTATTCTCCCCTCCCTTTGTCTTTGTGTCCCTCTGTGTCCTCTGTGACAAAAAGAGAAAACCCAGGGGAAGAGAAGATGGATGAGAGAAGGGACAGCAAAAAATAAGTCGGGGCAAAATGGTAGAGAGCAGACAAACCAAGCAAAATGACACTGGCTGAAAACTCTACAGACACACGCAAAAAAATGACACGCAGCTTTTATAAAACGTGGGGTTAAGAATTATTGTGAAGAGCGATACATCATAATGTACTGAGTGGCTGTAATTATGAAATAGTGCTAAAGGGTGCTTGTAAATATACATTTATTCATTGTTCCATAATTGATTCCTCTTCCTGCTCTTTGCTCTCCAAGAGATGCTTTAAATTGCATCCCTCACTACATAAAGGAGCAAGGTATTAATCATTCGTCCTCTTTAATCTCACACTCTCTCTCTCTCTCTCTCTCTCTCTGCCCTCCAGGAGTTGATCAGGAAGGGCATCCCTCATCATTTCCGGGCCATTGTCTGGCAGCTGCTTGGCAATGCCACTGACATGCCAGTGAAGAACCAGTACTCGGAGCTGCTGAAGATGTCCTCCCCCTGCGAGAAACTCATCCGCAGAGACATTGCCCGCACCTACCCCGAGCACGAGTTCTTCAAAGGCCAGGACAGCCTGGGGCAGGAAGTCCTCTTCAATGTCATGAAGGTGAGCACTGCGGCATTTCACATCACCTCAAGGTCTGAACTTCTCAGTTTGATATTTAGTGTCTGTTAAAAGGTAAGACTTGTGTCTTTTGGAATAAATGTGTCTTCAACTCTAAGTTATGTTTTCTCTGATTTAGTTATTTATGAAGTAATTTAGCATGTGATCACAGTGTGACTTGGTGCTGCTCAAGGCTCAGATCATGTTGATTTAGTGCCAGATCAGATATTTTTCTGCTCCTCTGGTAGAGACGGTGTGATGTTAACACTAACAACCTTGGTATGTCCTGCTGGCAGGTGATAGGGGTTAAACTTGCTGACCATGTAATTGCACTGAGACCTTAATTTCAACCAAAGCTATGTTTACATTCAGTGTGACTCACCAAAATGCATTGTGTGTATCCTTGAGGTCTAACAAACATGTTAAATGCATTTCCTTCCTCATAAAAAAATTGTAAGCTAATTTTTTTTTTTATGTTTTCAATCATGCATTGTTTGCTATCTTGTAGTCTTCTTCTTTACTGCCTTTGATGGCACAGGAATTTATTTTGTGCTGCCTTCATGGTCATGTGCATGCACAATGCAAACAAACACCCCCGCACAAATGCATTTCTCCTTAGGGTAAATTTAATATGTCAATTACTTCTGTGATTAATTGCTTGAAATCCCATCATGTTTTCAGAGCCCAAGGTGACAACTTACTTGTTGTTTGTCCAGATCCCAAAGATATTCAATTTACAATGACATAAAATGGAAGAAGGCTTCACATTTGAGAAATTTGATCCACCATGTGTTAGTTCATCAAAATTATTTATTTCAGCATGACAGGAGAGTAATATGTAGCATTAATGAAAAATAAAGCAATGTGTCGCGTGTCGTTTTTTTCCTGCAAACATTCAGAAAAAGATGAAAGTAACTGGAAAGATCTGAATGACTGTAATCAGTCCAACCTTCCTGATGTGATTTTGTTCCTGAAAGTGAATCTGTTGGGAAACAATGAAATGTGGAAATTTGTTGTTGATCACCATTCAAACGAGCTTATTTGACGACGTCTACACAACAGTCAAGTTTCCCGGTAGCTGAGCTCCTCTGGAAATGAAAGGACCTCTGGTGACTTGTTGATCCTTGCTGATCAGTCTGAATGTTCGGTTGATGTCATCTGTGCTGCTTTATATAAATTCAGAGCATAGAAAACGTATCGTGAGTGTGTGTCTGTGTGTGTTTTTCAGGCATACTCCCTGGTGGATCGAGAGGTGGGCTACTGCCAAGGCAGTGCATTCATAGTTGGCTTGCTGCTTATGCAGGTAATCAAACATATCAGGGAAATGCTCCATAATGAGGATATTTTGCCTAAAGGCTGAGTACATTACTTCACCATCCTCACAATCCGTCCCACTAGATTTCTGTGATTAATACAACTAAAAACTGTTGATTATGTGGTTTTTGAAAAACTGCAAGGCAATTATGGTTGTCCCTGGAGGTTAAGTCAGTGATCAGTGAAATATGAGAGTCATATACAGTTCAACATAAGCAGTGTCTGATTGTCTAACTAATGAGGGAACTTTGCTCACCCATCTCACCTCCTCCCAGATGCCAGAGGAGGAGGCATTTTGTGTTTTCGTGCGTCTGATGCAGGAATACCGTCTGAGGGAGCTGTTCAAGCCCAGCATGGCTGAGCTGGGCCTCTGCATCTACCAGTTTGAATATCTGCTACAGGTAAAGAGGAGCTATGAGTCTGTAAACAAGAGGCTTGTAGTGTGAAACATGTCCACAGAGGGGCAGCAAATCATCAATTGATATCTCCAGTACATCGATTCATATTTGGACATGGCCTTTTGAGTTTACTTTCGTTATTTGAGTGCTCTTTTGTTACCTCAGGAGCAACTTCCGGAGCTGAACGTCCATTTCCGGTCCCAGAGTTTCCACACATCCATGTATGCCTCATCCTGGTTCCTCACCCTTTTCCTCACCTTCCTCCCTCTGCCTGTCGCCACTCGCATCTTTGATATTTTCATGTATGAGGTAGGAAACAGTTTGCGCATGTCTTTTTACTGTGTATACTCTGTCTACTAATCTGTTATTTCAGTTTGCTAAGCACAAATAATGAAATACATGACCTGTCTGCAGGGTCTAGAGATTATCTTCCGTGTGGGCCTGGCCATCCTGCAGTACAACCAGACTGACCTCATTCAGCTGGACATGGAGGGCATGTCGCAGGTAAACAGCCACAGCTTTGTACCATCAAATGAGTTTCATGTACAGATTCAGTCATGAGTCACAGGCTTCACATTTTCTTTTGCATACGAACCCTCTGAACTACAGAATAAAAAAAAATAAAAAAACAAAGCTTCACTCACTTCCAGTGATTTAAAACATAAACCAGGACATATTTGATGGTGCTATGAGATGCTTGTATATCAGTGTTTTATATGTAGTGAAACAGGCATGGTGGTGATTTTGACACTGTTTGTAAAGCTTGTCATCAGTTACATGCATCTTTCATGATCCAGATGCAGTATCTGCATAAACAGTCACAAGGGAGATAATTGTCACTGAAAAAAATGTATTTGTTGCTCCTTAATAAAATCCCAACAAACGGATGAATTACATCTTGTATGATATGTATAATTATTCAATCATCTAATCCTCATCATCTTATCTTATCATCATGGTAATGATAATAATAGACCCCCTTTGTCAGATCCCTGATCAGAAAATACTGGACTACAAATTCAAAAGGATTGCTGTGACACAGACACTCACTTGTGTTAGGTACACCTACAGTAGATAAAACTAATGCATCCAATACAACAGGCCTGCAATAAATCCTCCTTAATGAAGATTATAATGTTTTATTGACTCTGTTTTGGAGCATGTTGGATTTATTTTAATCGTCATTTCATGGAGGCTGTAATTAGTGTTGCTGTAGAACTCTACTGCATTATAGTGAGTTCCTAATATTTTGTCCATCGCATTTATATGAATTAAGGCTCTTAAATCACCTCTCAGTATAGCCCAGCACAGTTCAGCAACTCCACTAATTACAGCCTCCAAAATGACCATTAAAGTAATCCAACATCCTCTTAAACAGATTCATAACAAATGAACATTATGATCTTCATTAAGGAGGATTTATTACAGGCACGTTGTATTAAACTGCATTAGTTTTATCTAGGTGTAGCTAATCAATGTTATTCCAACAGTCCAGAACCTGAAGAAATAGAAATTTGAGCCCTTTTACTGATCGATCAGATTTAGCTGATAATTAATTTTCTGTGCATCATTGCATCGATTAATTGACCAATGATTCAGCTCTAGTATGTAATAAAAAAGATACTGATGAATTGTTTAATATATATATTTATCTATTGCCAGTCCAGTACAAACTGTTGTCAAAGGTGTCTCACTGCATTTTCTGTTACTAGACTTTGGACTTTTCAATTTTCTGGTATTAAAGTCTCAACTCAGTTTATTATTCAGTACTTTATACCTCAAAATAAATATATCAGCAGGCTGAAGTGGTAACAAGTGATATCATGAAGTGTATCAAAGGTTTGAGTTTTTAATTATATTTAAAACAGATGTAGAGTATTGTCTGTTAATCACAGAAAACCAGAACAATCATTGTTTTCCAAAAATGCAGCAGCTGCCGACTTCGCCACGAAGGCAGCGTGGATCCTTTGCTGCTCCTGTTCACTCTTTCAAAAAGTATCTGCCTGCTTCTTCATAAAATATGAATGAGAGTCTTTGTCAGTCTTGAGCTCTCTAATCTTGTGTCTGTCTCCCTCTGGGTCTGGCAGCATTTCCAGAAGGTGATCCCCCACCAGTTTGACAGCTGCCCAGACAAGCTGATCCTCAGGGCCTACCAGGTCAAATACAACCCCAAGAGGATGAAGAAGTAAGAGCACGTGTTACTCAACTAACAACTAGTGCAACTCAGGTTGGCCGGGCCTTATGTGGCCCAGGAGGATTTGTATTTCTGTCTTACTAATGCTGAGGTTTTTACAACGATGCACGCTCATATCCGGTGTTTGATGTGTGCTTGTTTTGTTTTTTTTATAAGTATTGTGATGAGTGGATGGCACACCAGGAAGAGGTGTTTTCCAGTTCTATCCTCTTCTGATTTTAGTTTTTTAAGCATTGATGCACAACAGTAAAAGGAGGAAGCGGTCTTTGTTTGTTTGAATCATTGAATTGAGGTAATGCGTCACAATCTGCTTTTGTTTGTTTTTCCTCAGACTTGAGAAAGAATACACCACGATCAAGAACAAAGAAATGGAGGAGCAAATTGAGATCAAGGTGTGTGTGTGTGTGTGTGTGTGTGTGTGTGTGTGTGTGTGTGTGTGTGTGTGTGTGTGTGTGTGTGTGTGTGTGTGTGTGTGTGTGTGTGCGTGCGCATGTGTGTGCGCACTTAGCAGCTTGTGTTTTAAGCGTTTGTGCATGATGTCAATATTACATTAAAAAGTACAAAAATGAATAGGCAATACACAATGACTCCTCAGCACCTCTCCTCTCTGACTGTGTCTGCTCAGAGATTACGCACAGAAAACAGGCTGCTGAAGCAGAGGATTGAGACGCTGGAGAAGGTAAGAGATGAGCTTTGATTTCAGCTTATCGAGATGCTAATATGAATCCGTTTTATGCAGCATCATTGAGATTAAAAAGCAGAGGACTCTTCCCATTTTGATCAGATACTGCAACATGATAATGCTGCAGGTTTTAATTTGTGAACTCACTTTGTGGTGTTGGTTCTCGTATCGTGAGGAGTTTGGTCGTGTGTGTGTGTGTGTGTGTGTGTGTGTGCGCGCGCGTGCGCGTGCGTGGGTGTGTGGATTAAAGTATAGAATAGTGTGGATGCTTGTGATTGGTCCTATTTGCACGCAAGGTTTTTTTTTTAACCCTCTGAGCCAGTACTCTGCTATTGAGAGAGACTCCCTTTTTTAATCTTCTCCTCCTCTGTGCAAATACTTTTTTCTGAGTGATCTCACTGCTGCCTCTTTTCTCTTCACAATCACTTCCACACTCCTACATTTGTTTCGAATGATTGGTTCCTCAATCTTTTATCCCATTTCTTTCTTTTCCTTAAATTCCTCTTTGGTTTTGTTGTGGTTTATCCTCCCGGGTGTCCCGCTGTCTTTCACTCTCTTCATCTCTTTTTTCATCCTCTTGTTCCTCTCCTCTGTTGCGCTGTAGGAGAGTGCTGCTCTGGCAGACAGACTGATACAGGTAGAGTACTGTAAACCACTTTCCCACTGACCTCACTGTCCTCTGCCCTACTCACACCCCCCTCCTCCTCCTTTTTCTGCTTATCTCCCTCCTCTTACCAGTAGCCAGCCAAAAGTGCATGAGAGAATGTTGTTAATTTTGTATATCTGTTCAGTCGACAAGAACATCCTGTGATCCCTGAATGCATGTACTATTTATCCATGATGGGAATTTTAATATGAGGTTGTACAATCCCTGCATGTGGCATGTAAAGGTTTATTATTACTGCTATTACTATTATACATTTTCATTATAAATACCTGTAGGTTACCAAAATGTCAAAAAAATATCCTGCATATTAGACATTTGGAGAAATATGTTTATTTGCTTTTGTGCAGAGAGTTAGATAAGAAGAAGTACATGTCTGTTTGTTAAATATAAAGCTACCACCAGGAGACGGTTAGCTTAGCTTAGCATAAAGACTGGAAACGTGGAAACTGCAAAGAAATCCACCTACTAGCGTCTGTAAAGCTCAATAATTAACATGTTCTATCTTGTTGTTTAATCTGTACAGAAACTTAAGTGTTTAAGTGTAAAACCTATATTGGTTTTACAGGGGCAGCTATGACTATTTATTTGCTGGCCACAGGCCTTTTACCACTAATTTTTGAAGGATTAAACAAAATATAAGATAGAACCTGCTAATTAATGAGCTTTAAAGGTGCTTGTAGATGGATTTTGTTACTTTCAGACAGATATCAGGTATTAGGCTTCTCAGCTAACTCTCGGCAAGAAACTGAATAAACTTATTTTTTAAATATTAAACCTTTCCTTAAAAAAATCTACCATGTACCATGTAACAAAGTTCCCCTTAAGCATAATGATGTTACGTTCCCTCAGAATCATCCTTCACCCTACATTGGTATAAAGTCTGCATTTTAAAGTTTAAACTCCACAGCTGATCTGGACCCTTGTCCTGCTGCTGTTCCAGGGTCAGGTGACGAGGGCACAGGAAGCAGAGGAGAACTACGTGATCAAGCGGGAGCTGGCGGTGGTGAGGCAGCAGTGCAACACAGCCAGCGAGAGCCTCGAGAAAGCGCAGGACACCATCAGAGAGCTGCAGCAACAGAGGGTAAACACAGGGTACACAATCTGTACCCAAACACTGTGGTAGCACTATGAACGATGTTGAATAGGGGATTTATGCAATAAAATTATCTGTCAAGGCCGAAGCGGTTTATCTGCGTATGGGACAATGTCATCTT
The DNA here is from genome assembly GCF_002260705.1 of Seriola dumerili. Taxonomy (NCBI): domain Eukaryota; kingdom Metazoa; phylum Chordata; class Actinopteri; order Carangiformes; family Carangidae; genus Seriola; species Seriola dumerili. The sequence continues at coordinate 990,813 of NW_019174876.1, read as the reverse complement.
GAGTGTGTGTCAATGTCCAGATTTCAGAATCTGGGCTGCTTTTGTGTGCAAAATCATGCTTCCTGATTCAGTTGATACCAGTTTGTCAAAAAGACAAAACTAAAAATGAAAAGTGAAAGTATTTGTTAAAGTAGAAAAATACATGTCAAAAATATATGTCAAAACCCATTTTTCAATCTTACTTTCTCTTACTTAAAGCGCCTGTTGGACTTTTTCGGATGGAATCAGTTGGAAACAGCTAGTCTGGCTCTATCTGAAGGTAGAAATAACCACCTACCAGCAGCTTGAAAACTCACTAATTAACACGTTACATTATCTTGTTTGTTTAATCCATATGAATCATAAAATCACTCATTGTGTTATATTTCATATGGATTAAACAAACCATCTCTTTGTCTCAGGTCAGATTTAGGGCAGCCAGTGTTTGACTTGAATAAACTACTTGCAACACTGATTGTCTTAAGACTTCAGTGGAAATTTCTAAGTTTAAATGTTTGCAACACAAGCCACCAAAACATAACATCTGTTTTGCAACAGGGGAGTTGTGTTGGCCCTGTCAACAACACCAGAAATTTTATGTATTTTTATTTATTTATTTATTTATTTTTGTAATTTACTTTTTATTGGTTTTCTTGACGTTTTAACACACTTTTACGAGGCAGCCCAACAGGCTTAATTCACACAAAACAAAACACACAACAAACCAGAACAGAACCAGGGGAGGTTACATCCTTAAATTAACAAAAGTTATGTCTTTGTACAAAAAAATATCTGCGTCATTGATTGTCCTAGTTTGTTCTGCCCGAGGAAGAAAAATAAAAGCCCTTGGTATATTGAGGTCCTATTCAAAATCAGGCCTTATTGTTAACGACAGCCAAGCAAACCTGTTAAAGAAGTCCATTTGAGTTCTTAGTGTGAATGTGATTCTTTCCATAGTATAGATATTATGCACCAAGTCAACCCATTCATTTACAGTTGGTGTATCCTTCTTAAGCCATTTTCTAGTCAAAGCCTTTTTACCTGCAACCAACAACGCTCTCATCAGATACCTGTCTCTCTTTGTACCTTGAAGACCCTCCAGATCACAAAGATACAATATTTTGAAATCAAAATTAATTTTCAACCTGAAAACTACCTCTAGGATGCCGTGTATATTTCAGAAATTTTATATATTTTTATATAGTTTGAGCATGTTGGACATTATGACATATGGACATATGATCTGTTCAGTTAATATTTCCACAGCAAAGCAATGATAAACTTGAATCACATACAGTGCTTTTACTTGTTTAATTAAGTAAGAGTATTTTAAAAAGTGCTCTATAAATAAAATATTAGTAGGAGTAAGGCAAGACAAGGCAAATTTATTTTATGGCTGTCACAAACCGGGCCGCACAGAGGGTTGTCACAATGGCACATGAGAAATGAGAAAATATTAAATTAACCACAAAATATAAAGTTTTCACAGAGGAAACAAGTTAGTTGTATGGTGATGGATGCAGTTTGTTGTAGATCATTAAATTTCTGTTTTATGAAAAAATGTGTAAAAATGTCAAAATACATATGGACTGACCTTGAAGGTTAAAAACTTACATTTTTGGTTGCTTCTGATATTCAGTGGTTTTCTGTTTTTTTTTGTACTCCTTGGCAGCAACAGCTGTGACTGAAGGCCTTATGTTTTCAGGTTGTCCGTATTTCTGTCTTTCCCATTCTCATGAACGTGATATCACAGTAACGCCGTTCTTCAAATTTGGCTGGAATGGTGAACTGATTACAATTTGGTGGTCAAAAGGTCACTGTGACCTCACAAAAGACTTTTTTGAATCAACACGCTAATTATGACACAATTTCACACAGATGTGTTATAGGATAAAATGATGAAGTGATGACACTTTGTATCGAAATGGTTAAAGGTCAACTTCCCTGTGACATCATAATGTTCTGCGAAAACACTTCTGGCCATTATTCGAGACTGTAACTCAGGAAAGGAAGATTGTGATATATTTCCTGCAGCTCGGCTGGTTGCCAGAGGCATACAACCACAAGCCAGTAATTCTACTTTTTCTTTCACTTTTGATACATAAAGTACCTTTTGATAATAAAATTTTCAAACATTTTCAATGCAGGACTTTTACATATAATGGAGTATTTCTACTTTGAAGTATCATTACTTTTACTACAGTAAAGAATCTGAAAACTCTCCATCACTGGGTTTTGAAACATTCCTGTCTGTCCTGGAAACTGAATAATCTTCTCTGCCTCTACATAATATGTGGTGCTACTATATAATAAGACCATATTGATTTCTAATTTGTAAAGAGCTCACAGGGGCTTCTGTTTTTATACATACAGTACACTCACAATTTGTAATGAATATGCCAACTAAAACTTTGCTGTCCTAGAAAAAATAAACCCTCGTGGTGAGAACCAGTGGTCTTCATAAAGACATTTATAGTTAAAATTCACCTATGCTTATCACACTCTTCTGTGACAATATGACATGTGACAAAATTCATACATTGTATTTCTCTTTTTTAATGTTACGTACATTCAGACAGAATGAAGAACAAGCAAAAGATGTGTTACTTATAAAGAAAAAAAATGCAAGCCTTTTGATTCTTCTGATTTAAGGCACTTTAAGTGTTGCCATTGTGGTACATGATTTTATTCTACCTCAGACTGCCAGCACCCATCACCCAGCAGAGTTCACACAACTCCAGACACTCACAGTTCTCTTTGATAACCAAGACTGAGATGCCCAAAATGACAAATCGAGACTCTTTTACTCACACTATGTACTTGCCCAATTTCAACCTTTTGTATTTTGCCTCGTAGGAAAGTATTTTTCCACTCAGCCGCCTGAGTTTTTTCTGCTGCTCTCATGCCTTTATCTTTGTAGTTGCACTTTGATGTGGTGACTTGAAAATGTACAGTAGCTTTCTATATTCTGACATCAATCTGAGTCAGTGGGGCAAGAGTATCGTTGGTTACCAAATTCATTTTTTTTCATTAGCAATTTTCAAGTTGGGCTACTCTACAGACATGTGCTAACAGCTGGGAACATCAGTCACAGAACAGAAAAATCAACTGACGTTTGACAGCTTCAGAGAAAGTTAAAACCCTTACACAGTGTTCATTCTGTTGCCGTATGCAGACCAGCTGCAGATAATCATGATCGGGGGTTGAAGTGGCATATTGCAATTGATGATCTTGATTTATTTCTTGCAGAAGCTAGGAATAACACAACGACTCTTGGTTGTTTTGTGGAAGCAGCCAAGGAATCAAATGTATAACTGCAAATTTCCTACTGGTTTCATAATATGTTGTTTGTTTGCAGAAAACGTATTGATTATTATTATTGATGACAATGTTAGCTCTCAGAAAAAAAAAAAGACAAACAGCATGCAAGGATTCAGGAGTCCATGACAGTGTCTGAATATTTAATTTGCTGTTAGATTTCTCAGCAGGAGAAAAAGAAAGAGAGAGATATAACACCAATGGCTTGTGGCAGAATTCACACCCAATGAAGTGCTGTGGAAATTCTAGCTGATCTAAACCCCTAGTCATGACAAATGCCATCATCTTGTCTGCATATGACAATAAAACTGACCCAAACAAGGTCTGTTATAGTGACAACTATTCTTCATAGTTAGTACTAGCTGATGTCAAGCCCCACTGACCTGGGATACAGTATACCTGTGTAACACCAGTGATGTTTGTTTCAGTACACGGAGCAGTTTGTGAGCAATCTGCAGACCCAGCTGGAGCAGTCCAGACTGCGAGAGGCTGAACTGCTCGGAGCGCTGAAGGAGATGCAAGACAAGGTTCTGGACCTGGAGAAGGTGGGTGGGCACACAAGACGTACATTTTAGTGTGTGAGAGAAAACACAGTGTGAACAAAGAGCAGAGACAGCAGGCACGTACCTGTGAACGTGGTAAAGATTATTTTACTGTAAGCCAAATAGAAAAAGTGTTAATTTCTGAGGTTTCGCTTTTACTTCTTGAGGTGTTAGGACACAACAGCTCTTCCTCATTTTAATAATGATGGTTTTACTTTAATGTAAAACTGAATGTAAGAAAAGGCAAATATTTCTCAATGCCAATGTTTGTTTGTACAATTTTGGATTTTTTTAATATTCCTGGAGCTTTTCAGTCTCGCTCGCTGCTCCATCAATGGCAATGTCTGTCTGTTGGCGAGCTGTTTAACTACTTTGCTCCAGACTGAAATATCTCCACCATCTCCATGAATCCTACTGACTCTGGTGATCCCCTAACTTTTCCACTAGCTGCATCAGCAGGTTTACATATGTGGCTTTGAGTGAAGTGTTTCCACTACTGTTAAATGAATTGCTATGAAATATTGTATAAACATTAATGTCCCCTTCAGGATGAATTGTAATAACTTTGTTGACCCCTTCACTCTTCCTCTAGTGCCATCATAATGTCAAACTTTTAATTGGTCCCGTACTTAAATCACCAAATACCTGGGAAATTAACATTCCTTAGCAGTATTTGGCGCATGCTAACACACAAGCTAAGGTGATGGAACATAATATTGTTTGGCAGGTATAATACCTCCTTAAAAGTGCACTGTTAAGTTTTCTCATAAACAAACAAAAGTCACTGTATGTTTACATTCTATATTACTTTCCAGAATGCATTGTGTGAATCCTTGAGGTTAGCAAAAACCTCAAGGATTTCCTTTCTGGTACAACAGTGCATTTCCTTTCCCATACAGCAGCCTCACAGAGCCACTAACATGGCTGTGGACTAGTTAGTCTTAGCTAAACTATGATCATGAAAAATATTTTCCATCTAGAGGAGCAGTTGCCTGCCTGATGAGAACAACATGGCGGCTCTGCAGGAGGAGGTGAAGCAGATGAAGCTGAGGGAGCTGGAGACGCTGCGCTCCTTCAGAGAGATGCAGGACACAGTCACTGAGCTCAACCAGCGCTGGCAGGTAACGCACACAAACCTGTGCTGTTTTCTCTGTAAACTACACGTGCATGCATGTTCATGTGTCCCACCTGTACGCCGGCAGGAGAGTTACACCTGTTCACTCTGTTTCTGCAGCATCATATGTCCCGTGGCAGCAGCACTGGTGGTGGGGGTGGCCACTGGAAGGAGTCCCCGAAGAAGAACGCCATGAACGAGCTGCAGGACAAACTGATGACGGTCAGACTGAGGGAGGCCCAGGCCCAGGCTGAGCTCCGAGAGGTCAAACTAAAAGCCCTGCAGCTGGAGAGCCAGGTCTGTCACACTTCACAACTACACACTGTCAGTCAGTCATAGAGGGTATGCAAACAGTCAAGTCCTCTTCTTGCATACTAAGATATATGGTGTAGAAGTCAGTGCTGTGTAATTTGTTTCAAGCATTTTATTAGAACTGTGTTAATCAAAATGATAAAAGCAGATCATCCCTGTGGTGTCAGGATAATGCAGCAAATAATAATAATAAATGACATTATGTTTTTTTCCCTTGTCTGGTGCTACAGTGATTAGTCAAATAATCAATAAGAAAAATGACAGACAGAAAAATAACTGACAACTTTGATAGTAAGTTCAACTGACTGGACTGACTAAGTTGCTGACTGGACAAAATGAGTCATTTCAAGATCTCACCTTGGGCTTTATGAAGTTCTCATTGGCATTTCACAGACAAAGTGGTTCATGAATTAATCAGGAAACTTACCCTCTCACCTTTGACCTTCTTCATTCTAGAACAAGATCCACAGCAAGCTGATTGGTCGCCACGAGCAGGAACGTTCCGCCCTGCAGGACCGGCTCCAGATGTTGGCCAATCAGAACAAAGCTCTCCAGGCCCAACTCAATGAGATGAAAAGGAAGCAGGCCGAGTTCGACTGCAAGGTCTGTATGGAGAGGAGAGAGAGGAGGAAAAGGAGTTGGCAACAGGGGGGAGAGTGGAACATGAGAGAAGGGCTGGTTGATTTAAATATTGATTCATTTGAAACGTAGAGACAGTATGAGACACTAACAGCAAGATGGGGCGGGGGGGGCAGAGGAGGACTAAGATAGTTTATTATCAACATACATCACTGAAATCCAGCATGTCATTGTTCTGTTTGTTCTGCTTGAAATGTCATCATCTTTCTCGTTCTGTCTTCCGACTTCCACGTGTAGAGTAAAGAGGAGGTGATGGCTGTGCGACTGAGGGAAGCAGACAGTATGGCTGCCGTGGCTGAACTCAGGCAGAAGATTGCTGAACTCGAGATACAGGTGTGTGTTTTATGTATGTAGACTAGTCATGCATGGATCACAGTTATATTCCCGCGGTTTGTTTAAAACCAACCTACTTCAGTGTAATATGTCACCATATCATCACACGTAATATCCCACTGAGAAATAATGGTAATGTGTGATCAGGTGTGAGTCTCTAAATCGTGGAAAATAATTAGTTCAGATGTGTGGTGGGTGGATTATTTACGCATACTTGCAGATTCAGATTGACATCAGAGCCGATCAGCGCATCACCATGTAGACGTTTGGATCTGTATATGAAGTGATTGTTTTAACAGTACTGTAACAGTGAAGAGACTCCGACCTTGAACTTGTGTTTGTCAAATGTGTTTTTCAGAAGGAGGAAGGGCTGATCCAGGGCCAGCTGAACCACTCAGACTCCAGACAGTACATCACCCAGCTCCGGGACCAGATCGCTGAGCTCAAGAACGAGGTTGGACACACACACACACACACACACACACACACACACACACACACACACACACACACACACACACACACACACACACACAACTACACTGTTTACAAGATTTCTTCATAAATGTGGACCAATAAACCATTTAACACCCTTTTAGATATGATTGAGACTGTGGTAACAACACTAAGTAGTTTCACAGCGTCCCTTTGGGAATTTCCTTTAATGAATACCCGCAGTGTGTTTTCCATGAGCCTTTTGCTGTTCTTCCTGGAACTGAAAATTGATCAACTAATTAGTCGATATTTTGAAAAACACTTGAAGATAGATAATCAATAGTTGCAGGCTGAATTGCCATTTTGTTTCACTTAATTCATTCGGCCTGACGTGTTGATGTTAGCCAATTTGTTGTTGACGTGGTCTTTTGTTTTGCCCTAACCAATCTGCGGCAAGTGATTTCAATTAAGATTTTTCATGTTACAATACAAACAAAGAGGAGAGTGGCTGCCATACATGAGAACATCTAATGAGTTTGCCCATCATAACATATTGAAATTTCTCCAAGTGCAATATAGCATTGAGCTCAGATAAGCAGGTCTTGAACTGTGGCACAGTATCTGTCTTCCAGAGCCTTAAAATTACTTTCTTTGTTGTCACCATTCCTTACATAATAGTGCTTTGCACAGAGACTCTGATTTAGTAAGGAATGAGAATACCCAGATTTTTGGACATGTCCATAAAAGGTGGGTCAGAGAGCCATCTGCAGATGTGCATCAATCACACAGAGGACATGGCAGGAAGTGCAAGTTTTTGAATAATGAAGCCTATGGGAAATGAGAAACATGCTGCTGGTGTGAACAGCAGGTGGACTGGGCACTATTTCAAACTTGTTCACCAACAGCAACAGGAAAACATCTAAATGACAACACCTTTCTTTGGGAATTCGGCTGTATTAAAATACAGATGTGGAAATGGTTGCTAGGAAGAGTTAACCAAAAGTTTTTCACTTTAATCAAAGAAATATGTCAGTAGAAGGGGGATATAAGAGTTTATGTCTGTGTACAATAACGTTTTCTGTCACTATGAATGTAGTTGTGTAGCAATGTAGGAATATGGCATCTCCTTTCTTAATCCCCCTCACTAAGATGTGATTGGTCAACTGTTTCTCCGGCCAGCTGAAACAGCTGTTACACTAATAGGCACAACCCATTTGGATCCTATCTTCTATTTCTACCCGTAAACAGATGATGTAAAATGTAGTTTAGCCCCTGCAAATATTGTTTGCTTACAGCAGTTACTGATGTTTTAATGTCCATGATTTATTAGTGTCACAATAATATAGCTGACAAACCTGTAGTTAATAATTCTGTTCAGGATATGTTGGTGTTGGTAGATGCTTTGAAATGGTGTCAAATATGTCTATACATATACATACATAGATATTCTGCAGCCTTGGTAACCACCACCACAAAAAATCTTCTCATCTACATGCAGCCTCACTAGAGGCACCACTTCCATCCGAAACACTCACAGTTGTGTCAATGTCTTTCTTGTAATAAGAGACCACTGCTCTTCCCCAGCAACTGTATTCTCATCATTTGGTTCTCAGTGAACTTTAATTCTGAAAGATGAGTGAGTTTCAAAAGAATAAGTGCGTAACTGTTTTTTTCTGTCATAGGTGAACCCACAGCTGTGTGGCTTCTGTACACAGTTGTTCACTCAACTGTGCACAGAACTCGCTGTGGGATTGGAAAAAAAAAAAAGTATACATTGTGTAACTCAAGTTTAGCTGATTTCCAAGTTTGGCAGCTTCTTGTGGTCTGAAAACATTCAATGACCTCTCATGTTTCTGAAGATCTCTCCAACGCAGTTTTGGAGTCACAAAGTTCTCACCCAACATACAACCGAGGGTTTGTTCATTCAGAGAGTGGCAGTGCGTGACTATGAGGGAACTGTTTAAACCTTTAAGTGAGGGGGTGTGATGACACTGCCCTGCTCTTTACCGTTCCTCTCCTCTCTTTTCTTTTCCTCTCCCCACATTTTTTTGCTTTTTATCAAAGCAGTGGGTTTTATAAATGAGACTGAAACTTGCGTGAGTGCGGATGAGGAAGCAATGAACCATTTAGAAAAATCTCAGTATAGTGCTCTAAGCAATCACCTAATGATTATGAGATGTTTTGACAGTCCTGATACATAATGATAGATTCTATAGGAACTAGCTGGGATGATTTTACACCCACATTTATACTGCAGGTTATTTATTGTGATTCAGCTTGACATTAATTTAGTAACTTGCATTTAGCATTTTGACAGTTCTCTGATATTTTGATATTAAATATTAGTATAATTGCAAAAAACAAAAAAGAGGAAATGACCCAAAAAAAGTTTGGCCTCTGTTCTTTAATTTGCTGTAGCTTGAAGAGCAGTCAGATACAGTCAAAACATTTCCAATGGTTAACCACTGGTTTCCCCCTCCCCCCACCCTGCAGCTCGTCTGAGTGTATCATAGGGGGAAAACAAAAACCTCTGAGATTTGTCATGAGTCACTGTGGGACATGCAAGACTAACACGTGAAAAGCATGCATGCGTAAGAACAGAGCAGCCACCGTAACCTGAAAGCTGGACATGAGAAACATGCAAACACACACACACATACACACATCTTTTATCTATCTATCTAGTTCAGTTTTGTTTTTTACTTATTTGCCCATCTGACATCACAGTCAGGTGAGAAACCTCCAGTGCTCTGATTTAGCTTTGTAGGCCCTACCGCTGAAATTGTACAACCTCTAAATGGTAGCTAGGATACAGGTCAGTGGGTTTCACAGTTTTTTTTTGTCTTCTACGCACCCAACAGCCTGTCAAAAAGAAAATTCCCAGCACCTGACATTTAATGCTTTTGCAAAAGCTCACAAACAGATTAACACGATTTATTTAGTTTCTCATTATTTTTAATATTGAAAATAATTTATAAAACCGAATCCTTGAATTCTCACAACTCACAGTTGATATTTCGAAACTCACTTGTGAACTTCAAAACAGCAATACAGAGATGTGTGGAGCTGGGCTGTACTTTTTACCTTACCTCACATTCTGCATAGATTTGCGTATGTACTATTGAGTTTCTATGGAAACAAGGCATCATCATCATACCTGCAGATGTTTCGATGGAAATGAAAACCAAGATTACAAAACTTAAAGATTATTTTTGTGTTTTCGTTACTTGAAATATTATCTTTGCCTTCTTGTTATGCCTCAGCCAATGACAGCCAGGGTTGGGTTTTCTGTCTGTACATCCGTCCCATTCTGATGAATGTGATATCTCAGTAACATCTTCACTCAAGGACGAAAGGATCAGATTTTGGTTGTCAAAGGTCAAGGTCACTTTGACCTCACACCTCTAGTTGTCTAAAAATGATTAAATATGCATTCAGTAGAGGAGCCACACTGTGGCTGACGTGTCTTCATTGCAGTGAACATGGGTGCTGTATTTTATTTTGAGTCAATCCCACATACACCATCTTGCTGTCAAACACCCACTAGAGCACCAACTTTGTATCAGTCCAGTGTTGAAACTAGTCCCCAGCAGTCACAATTGTCTCCTGTTTGAGTAACATTTACTAAAAACTATAGTGCCCCACTGTTTTTCTGAAAAAGGGTCACCTTTTTAGAAAATGAAGCTCTATATTGGCGAACCGTTTTGAAAGATTTGCATCTTCAGCTGGCATGAGGAAAGGAAGAAGAAAGTATTGAGTGACAGACTAACACAGTGTTTGTTTGGTCTTTTTGATTTTTTTTTTTTTGACACAAAAAATACACAATAATGTCAGCCTTCAAAATCCGAGCCTTGCTTCCTTTTGAGCAGGATGAAATATAGACAAAACCTACCTGTAGGATCCATCAAATTAAAACCGTCTTCTCTGTATTCAGATCAGGCAGTTGCGAGGGCAGAAGGCAACCCCCAGCTCCAGGGTCAACAGTGGAGGCGTAAGTACCAACTACCAGGACCTCTGCCTGGCCAGCCCCGCCTCCGCTGAGGGAGACTACCTGAGTTCAGACGAGGACCTTCTCCCCAGCCCGCTGCCTCCCAATGCCCTCTACCCTCCCCTGTCCGGTCCGTGTCACCCATCTGCTCGCCTAGATAGCGAGGGCAGCACAGACAGCGAGGCGGAGGAGCGCATGCGGACACACCCGGACCCACAGCAGCTGTACGGCAGCATGGTGTGCGCAGAGGGTCTGGATAACTGAGACCTGGAGGGGGTGTGAAGAGTCCATTGGATTTCTTTGACCTAAAGAGACGCTGGAGCTCTACAGGACAGGACTGCTACTGTAAACTGGGACTGCATTATCCAATCCAGTCCTCCTCCTCCTCGGCTTTTCCAGTGTTTACCTTTTACTTGATGCAGACATAATGGCATTGATCGGAACTCTTTTGGTCATCACTATGTGTAGTCTCCGCCCCTGTTAATGCCTCCACCGCCTTGTTCCCCACACTGTCCATTCCCTGTCAAAGAGGAAATATAAAGCCTCTCTCCTTGTTCCCACGTGTAACTGCGCCAGAGACTGTCCGTCAAAATACATATCCATCCAAACACAAACATAAGACACACAAACAAACTGAGTCTGGACCATAAAGACTGTTGCTGCTCGCTGCTTGAGATCAACCATGGGACCTGAATCCGTGACCGTGACGAGGAGTGAAACATGGGTAGACAGATAAGAACACCTCCCTCTCCCTGTAAACTGAAGAATAGACACTTGACATACAGTATGCTCTGTCTACCCTTATATAACTCTCCTCCCTGATTGGTTCAGAGTTAAATACATCTTTATCCTCTCTTTTCCCTTTTTATGGCTTTCTTTAAGAAGACACACATCCATCGTCACTGCCTTCAGAAACAAACTTCTATCAGCCATCCATTCACAAAAAAAAAAAAAAAACTCAAAATGATGATGAGTAGGAGAAGGAAAGGTACAGTGTAGGAACATGTACACATCAAACTATTTGTTTATCACAAGGTGGCATTCATGAGTGATTCATGAACACTTTAACATACTAAATATGTGTGTTGTCTGTGTCTGTGGTTTGCAGATAACAATTCAACAGCTCATGTCAAAACATATTCACCATAACCCACAAAAAATGAAGGAAGATACTCAATGTTGCCAAATGTTTTGTTTTTAACTTATTTATATGTTGTAATTTATTTTGATATTTTTTTTATTTTTTATATATCTATATGAAACTATAGGAGCGTAGAGATACTGACAGAGGCCAAACTTTCTACAGCGTCCTTTGTGCCAACAAGTCGTCTGTTACAGGTTTACTGTGACACTTGAGTGTTTCAGAGACGGAAAATGTGCTGCTATGATTTAGAATTTTACTTCTTCCATTTTGTTCTTTCTGTTGTTTTTTCTTTTAATCTTTGTGAACAGTTTAAACGTGATTTTCCTCCCTGGAGCTCTTCAAAATGTATTTATGATGGGAACCATGTGGGGTCCTTCAAAACCAAACACTATCATTGTCTATGTGTGAGTTAAAGTTTGACATTTTGGGAACTATATTTACTGCATTATATTGCTGTCTGCCTGAGAGTTAAATGATCAGCTGGGCTATTTCTTTTATACTGGTGACTTCCTGCACACAGTCAAGAAAAAGTCCAGCACCCCACATTAGACCCCAACTTGTTTTTACACTTAATTTATTTATTTTTTTGATGAACTGTGGCCACAAGTAATATAGTGGTAGATGCTAAAACATAGAGTAACACTGGCACAAGTAAAGAAAAATGTCTCAGTAATGTCAGTTACATAACAACATCTAGCTAACATTATCCAACATAAGCTACTGGTCAAACCAGACCAAGTGAGGCTGAAACAGCTAGTTAAACCCCAGAGAGTAATGAATAGAGCAAGGGTGCTTTTTATTGCTTATTAATTTAGCCTTAGAGGTGCTGGTAGGCAGATTTTTTTAACCTTTGGACAGAGCAGTTTCCAGTCTTTATGCTAAGCTAAGCTAACCATCTCCCTGCTGGAGCTTCACAAGTAACAGACACACATGAGAGTGGTATCAACCCTTTCATCTAAGTGAATAATCTTATTTCCCAAAATGTCAGACTGTTCCTTTTAATTGTCAGTGTCCCATACAAGCAAAAGGAAAAATCCAGGTAACAGTGCTGATCTGGAGTCGCCCAGTTCATGTGCACAGATCACTTTCTGACAACTAAAACTGCAGCATGTGGGCCAATGAAAGTGGAGGGAGCACTTCATATCGTAAGGACGCTGACAAAAAGGCTGTCATCATGACTGGAGGGCGTGTGGGTGGAAAATATTTTACATATCAAACATTAATATATTCTGTGTAGAAAAAGGGTGTAAAATGTATGGAGAGTATGAAATATACAGAGTGACAGGAACAAACTTGTATAGATAAGATTTAAAGCTGTATCACTGTCAGTCAAAATACACTGAAGATGGTGAGAAGATATTTATCAGACAGGGTGTCATATGTAGAGCAATGATCTCTGCTTTTTGCACTACAGAGAGAGAAACTCTCTGCTCATGACATTAAGCAGTGAGAGATGGTGTGGATTAATGGATTCATTGTGGGATCATTCCTTATTATATTCAGCTCTTCGGAGGGACCTTGATGCGATCTAAGTACTTCACTCCAAGATTAACGTCTTGACTTTCTATAGTGCTATAGTCTATAGTATCATTATTCCTCGGACTGATGTTGGAAGTTTCTGTAAATGCTCTAAAGGCCAACTTCACAATTCTGGCATTGTTTTTGCAATGGAAATGAAAGAATGGTAAAGCAGAGCATTATTTTCATTGTGTCAGAAATAAGGAAATTGGATCTTCCAATAAATGGCCATCCAAAAACTAAAGAGGATGTTGGTTTGCCCGCCAGACTGTTGCAAATAACAGCTTTTTAGTGGTCATTGGTGGGTGTAGCAACTGAAATCTTAACACTGGAATCAGTGTTTTGATATCATCAGACCATATCAGTGTTGTACAAACGGTTTCAATTCAGTTCCTTCTGGTTCTTAGTATATACAGAATGTAGACTGGCGTCAGCTCTGTTCAGCATGAGATTTAAGCCCTTAAATCCATTTACTTTGGGTTGTAACTGGCTGAACTGGTCACTTAAAGTTACAATCCTTCAGACTTTATTATATCAAACCCAATTTTTCACAACAGTCAACAACAGCCAGGTTTCCATCCAAATGTGGCACAGATTTTAACCAAATCATCAATCATCAAAAGAGAACACAAATGAATTATTATTATTTCAACTAAAACTGTGAAAACAATGTAGAAAATATAATGGAAATAAGGAATTTACCTTTGTTTCATTTTTTAATATGAGGAACGTTACAGAGTCCTCATATTTTTGACTTTCACTGTTCTGCCATAGTTGAATGGCACCTAACTGGAGAGTAACAGCACTAAATTGCTGCTCTTCTGATTATTTTCTGGAAATTCTGTTAAAATTTCTACCACATTTGGATTGAAACCTGGCAATTGTTGACTGTTTTCTTTACTCTTCTGGGTTAAAATATGGAGATGATAAATCATCTCATCATGTGTTTGGCTGCACTGTAAACATCTGCACAAATCGCTCCTCTTCTCTTGCCTTTCTGACAGGTTAACCCTTCAAAGCATATTTCAAATTTAACTCTGGGCCCTGCGTTATTAAAACGTGTTACCATCAGTAACTACAGGTTTTGCCAAATCTACTATGACTAAAATCTAGAGGAATATAATTAAAATATTTTATTTTGGATTTCAGTCAAAAACTACATAAACTGTTTGTAGGACTGAGTTTCCTTCTTGAAAAATTAAAACTAATCTGAACCCAGATCAGTGCTTAGTGTCCTTAAACACATAAACACATTTGCACACTGCTGTTCAGTGATGGTGCTCTGTTCTCACCACTGTCTAAATACCACTCTATCTACTGTGATGAAACATTTTGATATGTTTGTAAATTACTTTTGAATATGGTACTAGCTGTCATCCTTGATATTATTTTTATAATTGCCATTAGTATTTCATTTTCTCCTGCTAACAGCATTACATGAGATGATAATGATTAAACATCATAATGTGCCATAAAAGTAGGTAGATTTACAAACTATGCTCAATGACTTCATGTGTGTTTAACAAGGGTTTCATCAACAAGTCAGCCACTACAGCCCTTCATTAAACAGCCATGTAATATAAAGTTGATTTTGCGTGGATTGTAAAACGATCACACTGTGTTGCTCCAGATGTATCGTGTTGAACCTGGAACGCCCACCACATGTTTTCCCTGATTTAAAGTGGGAAATGCAACAACACAGAGCTACATGATGAGAGTTTCTCCTTACAGACAGTCCTGATCCTGGTTAGTCTGGTGTAGGATTTCTCAGATTTATGTGCTGTATGTGACAGCTGTTTGATATCCACAGCATCATACCCAAGAACCTTGTCCACCCTCTCTCTTTCTCTCTTGCAGTTCAACTGATGTTGTTGTCAAATATATTAAATGACAGTAAAGATTATATAAATTCCAGTATGATGGGGAAAAAATACATTTCAGTGTTCTGTATCCTATGAATGATACAAAATAAACTTTGACATTGCACCTTTGCAAAGGCCTGATTTTGTTGCTGTTGTTTATTACTGGGTGATCATATTTACTCAAAGCTTTTAAGATGCAAACTTTTATACATTTTATCGATCTTGATTTTCTTCATTTCAGGTGCAGGTTCCACCACACTAATTGTTTTTTTACGAAGAGATTAGATGTTATTGTATATTTAGACACAGTAACTGCCAGGTGTACCTGTTGCAAGACTAACTGAACTAACAGACAAAGCTAACATTAGCTTGCTAATACATGACTTGTTTAGATTGAATAGTGAAGGAGGCAACATAAACTATGCTGTATTTGTCTGTTTAACAGTCATGTAAAATAATGTTTAAAAATGTATAATTACCTCCACCAAGGAGGTTATGTTTTCACCCGTGTCTGTTTGTTTGTTTGTTTGTCAGCAGGAAAAAGTACTGAGCTGATTTGCACCAAACTTGATGGAAGAATGGGACATGGACCAGGGAAGAAAAATTATTTTGGTTTTCCTTAACATTGTGAGATTTTCCAACATTTTCATCAATATCTCAGGAAGTAATGTTTGGATCTTGATATAAAAAGATCTATGACTTTGTATAGTTGGGTTTCAGTATCAATAACTAGCTAAATAGTATTGGTTAGATCAGTATAATCAAATATTTGCGACTCAACTGCACAAATACCACTAACTCTAAAACGTATACTTCTCAACATTTAAAAAGGATTATTTTTGGCACTTATGTGACAATTTGTGATGGTGCACTGACCTGTAGTTTATGCTAGAAAATCACTGGCTTGAAACTAGCTAGCAATTGGACTTTATACACAAGCATAGGAATGGAGTTGTGAGTAGCTGGTACAACCAAGTTCAGGAGAGCACAGTTTCGTCAAATACTGACACCCTAGGATGGATTTTGGGTTGGACAAAAATAAAAGTCAATATATTATTATTATTTGTTTTCAGATTAACATGAAGTGCCTGAATTCATCCACTCTCTTGACGTCTTCCCTTTGGAGCGTTAAAACATTTAAAACAGACTTTTGTGCTGAGACGGTTTTAAAATGAATCAACGTTTATTTCTTGATGCAACAGCCAATGTTAGGTCTTCCACTCCATCAAACTTTGACAATGTTATGTCTTCACATGAAGATTTCTTTGTTGTTACACAAGTTCAACAAAACAATATTCAATATTTCTCTAAATGCCAACAAATCTGACGAAAAGCTACAAAGCAACAATGCATTAGCCAGTCTCACAGACATCAATTTTACATCTAAGAGGAAGGAAGTACATAGTTTCGGGTATGCAGGTAACTGTAAAGAGGTGGGAAGTACATTTACTCAACTACTGTATTTCCGTTTTGAGGTACTTGTACTTTACCTGAGCATTTCCACTTTAAGTTACTTTGTACTTCTTAAGATTTTATTTTTAAAAAACATAGGATAATCTTATGAAATATTCTGCATAAATCAGTGGTTTCCAACCTAACCTCACAATACTTTCAGACTTCTCTACTCTGTCTGTGACGCTCAGGCCTACACATTCCTGAGTCCTTCATTTTTCAAAAAAGACTGTAAAAAGTAATTTCCTGAAACAAGTAGGCACTGTAGTTTTTGGCAAACATTACTCAAACAGGAGTAAACAGTGCGTTTGTTTGGGACTATTTTCAGCTGTGGATTAACACATCTGGTTTGCTAATAAATCTTTCTTTCAGCAGGATGGTGTATGTGGGACTGACTCAAAATAAACTACATTGCCCATGTTCATCCTAATGAAGCAACATGTCACCCAGTGCAACAATGTGGTTCACTGATGTGTTTTTTAGTAGTTTTTATGACAACAATGGAGCTCCATGTCACAGAGGAATAGGATATATCAGGGTTTAGCTACACAGACGATGCTTAATAGCAGGATCATTTAATTGTTGATTTTGTTTTTCTTTATGGGATTTGTTGTCAAGAAATATATAGATTATTCTTATTCGTAGTCTGCAAGCAGATTCAAATAAAAAAAAAAAAAAACCTTAGACTAAGAACAATTAAGGTTGACGAGATAATAAAACCAATAAAAACAAGTTGCCCATCCCGTCCCAAAACATCCTCAGGTTTCTCACATTTATTACACAGAGAAGTATTCACATTTTCTCTTTCCCGTGTGCGCTATGGTTTCGCTGAATTCTATAGAGGGGAATCTGTCTATTGCACCAGCCAGCTTCTTTTAAAGTTGACCTCAGTGGTCTTGTTTTGAAACACAACTGTGTCAACATAGTGTGTCAACACTTTCTGGAGAATTTTCAGCACATGTCGTCCGGCCCCTTCCCCTCACATCGGTTTTATCTGTCCTCCAAAGATTAATCTGATGCTGTGTTTAGTTTGCACATCACGGCAACATCTCCACAATGTGCACAGAAAGGTTTTAAAAAGCAGAGTCAGTCAGGTTCTGTGCTGCTGTGAGTGAGTGTGTAGTGTTTGTGTTTTGTGTGTGAGGAAACAGTGTGGTTAGAGTTGTCGGCTCAGAGGTGTCAGAGCTGAAACACTTCCTCATCCTTCTTTACTCTCATCACTCCGACCTGCAGAGAACTCCAACGGCTCACAGTCCACCTCAGAGCAGACTGACCTCATGTGACACACTGACTCACGTCGTCTTCTCTAACTTGATATAAGACTCCTCTCTCAGGAAAACTACTTGTGTGAAGTTTGTGTGTGACGTTGAGAAGCACTGGGGGGAATGTGAAAACTGGTGAGTATTTGCATATTTATAAACTATCTTCAAGGTTTTAGACTGCTACAGTTTTGGTTTGGTTAAAGTTGTTTTTTTATTATTATTTGTTTTTTCTTTTTAACATGATGATTTAAAAAATACTTTTGGACTGTTTGACCAGTGTAGATTTGATCTGTGATCTGTCTTCAACAGTGAATTCAGATGGCAATCACCCTGTTTCGTAATTATCTCCATGTGACTATGTGGATCATTTTCTCAAATGTTTCATTTATTAAAAAAGCAAATAATAACAATAATAATAACAATGTAATCTTTTAATCGTAAGTGACTCAGGCAGTTATCATATTTTCTTATACTGATCATCGGAGTTCATAAACATAATTGTTTACTAAAGCTGTAAACTGTTACTAAAGCAGCTCAAACGGCTGAAAAATAGAGCTGCTTATTTTATCACAACACCTTTGCTTTTCTGTAAATGTAATGACGCACACATTTCAGAAAGCTTTTCTAAACTTTTTATTTTATTTATCTGTTTGTTTTTTGCTACTAGTACACACAAAAATGCAACGAGACAAAAAGCAAACACATTCTTCAAAAATTCCCGATCACGTTGAGCTGCAGAAGATTCTACTTGAAAACGTCCGATTTTCTTTGATCATCGCTGAGAGAAAGTATCTTGATCAGAGCCCAAACACACAGCTGTGTGTATGTCAACCCAAAGTCACTGTAGAAATAAATCATTGGATGTACTGCCACTCTAAAATGAAAGACTGGCTGAACCGCCTTCCTTGAGCTGGTCGTCGAAGCAAACTGAGTGTGACAGGGAATACAGACAACTTTAAATCTAGGTCCATAGCTTATACTGTGATAGTGCTTATATGGTGGACCTTTGTTTGAATGTTCATATTGTGCTGTTCATTGTAGTCAATATTCAGCACCAGTTTGAGCATGTCATCCTTCTGAACTAAACAATACAAAAGACACAGATGTGATACCAGTCCCTCATTGCTGGATTTATTGTATAAAATGTGATTTAGCACATTAAAAGAAACCCTTTAATTCAGTCACATCAGCTTCAATTTCTAAAGTTTTATAGTACGTGTGTATGTGTATGTACAAACAAACAAGCAAATAACGGGCACACAACACATGCCAAAGAAAAAATCTTAACAACACTCACAGTAAAAATGAGATGAGAAAAACAAACTTTTAAGGAAATGTGTGTTTATAATGACATATAATACAAGGCAAAACGACCACTACAGATTTCTCCCCCTCTAAAAGAAAATATTTTCTCCAAAGATAGAGCGTACTCCCCTACTCATAAAAGTTGGTCTTAACTGATTTCCAAAACTGGGCTGTAGGACGTTTAAGTAGAGAATAGTAATTTTCTTCTCCGTGTTGATTATTTTACATCTAAGAGGAAGGAAGTACATAGTTTCGGGCATGCAGGTAACTGTAAAGAGGTGGGAAGTCCATTTACTCAAGTACAGTAGTTCCGTTTTTAGGTACTTGTACATTACCCGAGCATTTCCACTTTAAGTTACTCTGTACTTCTACACTGCAACTCTTATGGCAAGTGGAGTTACTCATTATTTTCAGATTAAGATTTTATTTTTAAAAAACATAGGATAATCTTATGAAATAAGATTAAACCTCATAATCTGTTCATACTGGTGTGTGTAGTCTCTGTAGTAATAAGTCTTTTATTTTCTGATGGGACCTGGGCAGTGTCTTAAATAAGTAGCCACTAATTTATTTATTTTCTAAAAAGACCATTATGGCAGGTCTCAAGATCTTTAAACTTGAAGTTTGAACATTCAGTCATGTCACTTTCTAGTTATGAGGTCTTACACCTCAGTGTCCTCCACTGAACTCCTCCACTGCAGCTTCACCTCTGCTCAAGTGCGAGCACTGAGTCATGAAATGTGTTGCAGTTAAGTGATATAGTTGCAATTCTCATATGACTGTTTGTGTCATGTTGTCATAAACCAAGTTTAGATCCAAATGTCAGTTTCAGTCAGACTCAGGCTGCTTTCACCTACAGCGTGAATGTCACTCAGAAGAGAAGCCCCAAATATGGGAGAGCCTGTCAGAGGAAGAACCATCTCTGCAGCCTTACTTTGTCAAGTAAGCTGCTGATGACAAAAAGGCGTCTGACAGGCCACCTGGAGTTTGTCAAGCAGAATTTAAACACCTGAACCAGAAGAAAAAGATTCTTTGGTCTGATGTGACAAAAACTGACTTCTGACTTCAATGCCAAGTGACGCTGAGGATTCTGCGAGACCGAGCAGCAATGATCAGAGCAACACAGAAAGCTCAGTGAGGAAAAACATGCCTGTTGTTCAGTGTCGTACAGGTCAAAGATTCAGCTTTCAGCTTGACGCAACATGACACATGTGACCAAACCAACGGATTCAGGATGAAAAATCTGCGCAGACCGAAGGTTCACAGCTCTGTATACAGTCTGAGAGAGCTGAAGTAAATCAGGTGTTTCGCAGTATCTTCATTTCTACTTTTGTTTTCCACTTGTTATTATAAATCTACACGTTTCATATAAAACAGATGACGTTTTTTTTTTCAAATTTCATAACAAAAGTGAAAAAAGTGAAAAGGTTTCAGAAACAATGCAGTAGTCAATATTTTGATAACACTTTTTCTCCGCTCAACAGTAGCAACATATGTACAGTATATTTTCGACCAGTATTTGCACAGATTCAACAGGAAACAAACCACTGAGTGAACAGTTCTGCTGCCCTCTTCTGGGCAACACAAACTTCTTGTCTACCCCTTTGGTCCTTTGGTGCCTGCCTTCAGTCAAAGCTGGTATTAACTACTGATATTGGAGCTGTATGTTTGAATGCCTTTATTAACACGGGCATTTATTTAATTTTATTTATTTATTTCCCCCCTCTAGATGACTTTAATTTCAGGTGTGGAGCAAGTCCTTCTCCCTCCTGAATGATGCCTCGCTCTTTCTTGGTGAAGCGCGGAGGGCTGCACCACCCTCGGCCCGCAGCAGGAAGCCCCAGCCCAGGATCAACCCCAGTAACGTTCAGCCAGCTAAAAAGAAAGATGGGGTCCTGGAACACATCTCTGGATTACTCCACAGCAGAAGCACCGTATATCAACACGGTGTCCATCACATTATTGCAGCAGGACCTTCCTGCTGCCAGTCCCTCTGATTGGAGTGGGAACCTTCAGCCACTGAGTCCCAAATCTTATGGTGGGTGACAGAGCTACTTCATGTTTGTTGTTCATTTAGACGGGCTTTTCATCACTAGAATGTCTCAAAAGACTTTAGATAGAAAAAAAACAAAAAGTGTTTCCTATATAACTACAAATAAAAGATTATTCACAGTGAAAAATAGTTATGGGTTCAAAGCAGAAGATGATGAACATTACAGTCTAACTTTTCATGATTTTACTTGTCTGTATTTCTTCTCAGACTGTAGACCTGCTCAGCCCTTCAGTCCTGTCGACTCAAACACCTTTAGCCCCGTGGAGAAAGTCAACTCAGGCCCTCCCACATCAGCGGTATGGTCCAGACCTCATGTGAGCTCAGGATATCCAGACAAACTTTCAGCGGGACTGGTAGACTTGACTCAGCACCCTCAGATCCTGAGGGAGACCAGGAGTAGTGGCTGCTCGAAGATCAGTGCTCCGAGACAAGAGTGTCCACTCTGTAGCAAAGTATGGCATCCCTCCATTACAATATGTTACATTTGTCTGACAGACAAACAACAACTGTGAAGGTTTACGACTCGGCCCCACTTGATGATTATTACTGCTAAACACATAGAACAGCTGAGCCTGATGGGAACTGTCGTTAGTTTTGTTGGTATACATTTTTTTTGACCTGATGGTGGTGCTGATGGAAAAGATAAAGGTTGACCAAAGTTATTACATTTCATTCTGAAGGAGACATGAATACATGCATCAAATTTCAAGTCAATCTATCCACTCATTGATGAGATATTTCAGACCAACTTTACCATCCTCCCTAAAGCCACTCAATTAGCATGGCTAAAAACCAAATGCACCTTAAGGGGCCAAAGATTCAACATTCAAGAGTCAAGCAGCCTCAGGAAATGTACTTTCCTTTACTTTACTTAAATGTACTTTAATTACTTTAAATGACAATTTCTAGTCCTGACATCTACAATTATGTCTGTAGTTTTTTCAGTGTTAAACTATGTTTATTTTGTCTTTGCAGATGTTTTCATGTCTGTCTAGTTTGAAGACTCACATATGCAAGAGTCATGGAAGCAAAGTGTCATCAGCACGCATCAAGTCCAGCAGGACAACTACTGCGCAGTCACCATGCAGGGGCAAGGTCAGCATCACATTTCTCTTTAAAGTGAATTATCTGGTTACTTCGGACAATTTAATGCACATATGATGTTGCAACACTTCTGAATCCATAACCACAGTGCCTGTTGTTTTAGGAGAGGACGTTTGGCTGTACGGTGTGTGGGAAAGTGTTCAAGCGCTCCTCCACCCTCTCCACTCATCTGCTCATACATTCGGACACTCGGCCGTATCCCTGCCAGTACTGTGGCAAGAGGTTCCACCAGAAGTCTGACATGAAGAAACACACCTTCATACACACCGGTGGGTTGACGTGTACCCTTTGGTTGTCCGAGTCCACATCTGACATCACTCATATAAAATTATTAAAGTGAACCGCAGTTTCATTTTATATACATCACTAATGTATTCAGCACGTAGCCCTGCCTTGCGTTTAAACTCAAGTGAACAGTGTTATCTGTGACTCAAACTAATGTTTATTGTGTTAGACATGAGTGACATTAATCTTCTGCAAAATGTCGGAATTCCTTGAAGTTATTTCTTAACATCCATTGGTTTGTGCCCCTGAAATATGAGGTTTTCTTTAAATATCTTTGGTTTTCAAAATGTTGGTTGGACAAAACAAGCAATTTCAAGATATACAGATATGTAACTGAATTAAATAAGACGATATATAATAATTTTACGTACTATCCTGAAATGTTAGAGCACTATCTGTTTCATCTATATACGGCCCGAATTTCCTGTGTATTCAAATGACCTGTGCTGTGTTTGTGTGCCAGGAGAGAAGCCCCATGTGTGTCAGATATGTGGGAAGGCATTCAGCCAGAGCTCCAACCTCATCACCCACAGCCGCAAACACAGGGACGACCGGCCCTACCGCTGCCCTCGCTGCCTCTACAGCTTCCAGCACAAAGGGGACCTGCGGCAGCACCAGGAGCAGCACTGCACCTACCGCTGACTCTGACAACAGCAGAGTCAACGTCTTCAGCCTTTTGCAATAAGCGGTGGAAACACCTTCAGGAGAGAAAGCTACTGACTGTGTTGTTTTTATGACCATGTCAAATCTTTTATCCAAAGCTATAGTAGTTTTATATTTTAGATTTAACTTTTAGGACATTGAGGAAAGAAAGATACTGTTCTTACCCTGCTCACAGGTTTCCAGTGCAGTAATGGGAGATTATTTCATCGCTCTCGCAGCAAAACAAAACTTGGAAGCAGTGGTTGACTGTAATCTACTGTGTACTTCTTGAGTTGTAAAAATCCAAGTACTAGCCTACTAACTATTCTCTCATGTGTTTTATATAAATATACAAGAGGTTCACGGTTATTGGTGATTTTCTTTTATTTAAATGAATAGCATGTCAAGAGCTAAAAACATGCCATCATGTGGTTCTTAGCTAAATAATGAATGTCATCACTAAAGATGACAGAAGACTGAATTCAGTTTGAATTAGAGCTTTTCAGCGAAACACTGTATATTTCCCACATGGTTCATCAATCTTCTCTGTGATCTGTGGTCATGTGGCGGCAGAACTCCAAGGTTTATGTGCTCACACCTTGTAGAAAAAAAAACAGGATTATGGCATCGCTGCATCAAACTGTATCTGTCTTCCCATGAATGTATTGATATAGTTACACTGCAGATATGGATAGATGGTTAGATTTAAGAAAAACTTAATGATTACTTCTAAACCATCAGATCAAATCAGCTTTTGTATTTCTCAGCTGCAGGGTTTAAAATTGTCCTGCTGAGCAGTTTTATCTGAAGCTCCAGTGGGTTCATGTGACATATTTCAAGGGTGACAACATGTAATCCTTTCAAATGAGATTTTTGGTAATTGTATGATAGAATTTAGAAAATACCACAGAAAAATTATAATATTTTTCATATATTAGCAGGAAATACAAATATTCCAGTGTTTCCTCTGCAGAGAGGTCCAGGTTATGGGTCCCAAGCGCCCTCACAGTTGAAAATCAGCAGAAGAGTACCATTTGCTATTTTCTCCTTGGATTGTCAAGATGAAGCTGAGTATGAGACCTGTGACCAACAGAGCTGCTGCACACTGATCCTCTGTTTCCGTCGCAGGATGGGCGTATTTAATGGTAAATTTCCCCCGCTGAAGCATTCCTTTCCTTTTTCAGGCCTGGATAGTTTACTGATGAAAAAGAGGAGGGAAAAAAGAACCATGTGATTTACAAGAAACAGCTCCCACTGACTGTAACAGGCACAGGCAGGGCAGTTTTATTTATATAGCCCCATTCAGACACAAGGCAATTCAAAGTGCTTTACAGAGGTATGGAAATACATTAAGAAAACTTTTTTTAAAAAAAAACAAAAAAAAAACAATTTGAATAAATAATAAAAATTAAATAAGACATTAAGATTTCATAAAATCAAGTAAGAAACTTGAGGACTCTTTAAGATGAAAACTTCTTTTTCACCTGAGTGGACACTCTGCTATGAAATGTCATCTCGGCTCAGAGGCAAACAGCACTACAGAACCGATGGACACAAGTGCACCACAGGTTTTAATTACACCAGGGTCACTCTCTATCAGCTACCACAGAACATTTTTCCTACAAGTGCTATCTCACTGGGAACTTGCACCTTGCATAACCCAAAGTTGCGCTAGAAATAACCACCCTCTTTGGTGGTGCTGTGGCTTTCTTCTACACGCCTGCACATTGAAGATAGATAATCAATACATGATGACAAAGCATGAGGACCTGAAAGGACTTTACAGTTACATGTCCAACACATCCTCAAAAACAAGAGCCACAGTAACGTGTGGGTACACAGCATAACACTTTAGTAGCTTTAAAAAAAGTAGCTTTTTTTATTGGTTTACCTTTTTCTTTGTTTACATTCATTACGGAGGAGACATTACATATGAAAATCAAGACCATCACACAGGTTTTCTTTCCTGTGACAGATAATGAAACTAGAATGCCCAGCTCTCTCTGACCTCTGGAAATACCACAATTAAACATTTGCTCTTTCTTAACAGGCACACCTATATCAAATAGGTAGAAACACATACCCTCAATTATTTCTAGTCTTTCTTCAGTGCTTGAGATAACAACATTTCCAACAAGCAGTTAACAGAAAGACTGTTTAATGCTGCCGTACACAGATGTAAACAACAGAATCAAGAAGGAAACAAGATGACGCAGGTCATGACCAAATATGAAGTTTAAGAGAGCAGCGTTGTTTAGAAATATTGCACTCTTTACAAATATTGTTTCATATAGGATTTTTTTGTTTTGTTGTTCCGGCTTTGGGCTTGGAGAGCAAATATTTTTAACAGAAACTGTGTTAGGAAGGCGTAATGAAAGACGCTACCGAGGTTGCATTGTAGGAAATGTATGATCCAGAGTTTGTTTGCTTTTTTTGGTCATTCTTTCGTTGATATATCTCTTGCTAGACCCCTCAATCTATGGAACTACAATACTAAATCGCTAGATAATAAGCTTAGTTTGATATTTCTGATTTTAAAGAATCGTTCTGCAACTGAAACAGAAAGCTGGTTTCACCAAAACTGAAATTAAGTCTCTTGGAGTCATAAACTTTCCTACAGCCTAAGTCTTGTGCAATTTCATTTTCTGTTTGTTTATCCAGTGCAGGGTCATGGCCATCTATGTTGTACTTGTATATTAGACTATTTTTATTGTGTTTATTGTGTTTTCATTGTGTAAAGAAGAACACAAGTAGACAAAGATCTTTATGCATGACACAAAAAACAAAATGTAAAATTATAGCTAATATATGCGATATGATACAATTATCAATGAGAAAAGAACCCCTACCAACAGAGAAAAAGAAAGCAGATATGAATCAAATCAAATCAAATCAAAATAAAGGCATTTGAAGCAAACTGCTAGAATTAATGTGGTGCATCATCAGTATCAACTCAAATTATCCAAATCCAGAATCTGCCTCAACAGCAGAGCAGTTTACTATACAGTGCTACAATGAATATCATTCTTCTGCAAATTATCACAGTGAGAGTTTACACTGAGCCAAATACACAGACATATCATTTGTTGTTTCCCATTATGTTTATTTTGCCAAATTTGACACGAAACATGAATTACACAGTGTTGCATTCATCAAAAGACTCTTGTTGTGGACAGTTTCAGTTGTCAAAACCATTGTTGTTGTACCACTGAGCTCTGGCAACAACATCATTGGCGTAGTCTCCACCTGTTGTCCTTTCATCAACGTTTTTGGATCTGACATTTCCATCCCCCATATTGTAGGCTGCTATCCCTCCTGCAGAGACGAATAGAAATGAGAACAAAGCCAAACAAAGTGTGCAGAAAATTGATGCATGTACAAGTCGACTGAGTCAGTAAAACAAACCTTTCAGCTGCTCCTCTCTGCTCCAGTTTGGAAATTTATTACGGATCTTGCCAATAAAATCAACCAAGATCCCAGTTGCTTGGCGGAGGTGATCTAAACTGTCCCATTCACCTTCAGGTTTGTGGTTACCTCCATCCGGATTAACATCAACCTACAGGAATGGGAATGAAATAGGATGAACACTCCTGTCATTGTATTGCGATGTGAGGTTCTACTAAGAAGATGTGAGTAAAACACTAGTAGTTGTTACAACCTGCATCAGTCCAAAAGCGTTCCACATGTTTCTCTTTGGGTTCCAGTCTCCCCAGCCATTATTCTCTTTAATTTGTTTTCCAGCCCTAGACTCTCTGGAGATGATGGCAGCAATGAGAGCTGGATGGATGCAACATTCCTCTGCTACTGTGTAGATTATTGACCTGTAGTCTTCCATTTCGTCTTTGTCAGTCTTTGCCATGGTGTTTGATGCCCTCACACCTTTCAGAGAGAGAGAAATCCAACAGAAAACAGGATCATTACATCAGTGCAACAAATGCATGTGTTTGCCTGTCTGTGCACGGATATAGAAACTATGGCATTAAGTTAATCTCAAAACTCTATCTGCATACACATGACACGAGCACAGAGAACAGCATCCGAGAGCTGAAAACCATTCTCTTGAGGGAACATTTCTGCTTCGCATGCACAACTGTGGTTGCGTGTGCAACACCTCAACACCAGGTGGCAACCTCCGGGGGTGAAAAATTAAGCCAACACATAAGTGCCAAAAAGTGCACTTCCTCGAATGGGCTGGCTATAAGTGAGTCGATCCCCAAAGACTCCCATGTTAAGTACTTAACTTGTACAGCCTGGTACAGAAAACAGTTTTGGTCTTTAAAGATAATTTCCCACTTCGTACAGGGGGTGAATTTTTATATAACTCGCCCATTGAAGTTTATTAAGGCTTAAAGTTCTGTATAATTGAGGGTGTGGCCGCTTTGAGTGACAGGTGGGTGAGCATAAGCTCGCCACAAACAGACGTGCACCAAAGTGTCGACTCAGTTAGGCGGGGTCAGGCACTGCCTAGATTACGATGGCAGAGCAGCCCACTTCAAAACCAAAGTCTATGAGTGACGTCACAGATGCTACATCCATCTTTATACAGCCTATAGAGTGCCGCAGGGATGACATATATTTTTGTAGGCCAGCCACAGTTAGTTTTATCTAAAGCTCCAGTGGTTTCATGTGACATATTTCAAGGCTGACAAGGCTGAAAGTTAAAAATAGTTTGCAAGAGCACAACACAACAAGGCTGTAGAGGTGGTCCAGTAGATCGGTTAGACCACCAAAGTCTAATCAGTTCATCCTTGAGTCCAAGTGACGATGCCAAATTTGAAGAAGTTCCTTTGAGGTAGTCACTGAGATATCGTGTCCACGAGAATGGGACAGACAACCCGAAAACAATATGCGGCTCTGGCTGCTGCCAGCATTCCCGCAGCAGTCCACACTCGCTCACTCGCCAAGTTTGACTTTTGAGACTTTGGAGGCAAATACAGTGGCTGAGGTCTCTGCTCCTTTAAGGAAAAGTGTACTGCAGATTTTTTTGGCAAACCACCAGCTAAAGAGAGCACAAATGAAACTTTCAGCCGTGCATTTACACCATCTTGGTTTTCTAAATGTAAGTGGCTTCATTACATGGCGGAGTGTGGTCAGGTTGTGTGTTTCGCTTGCCTGAAGAGGCAGCAGAGGGAAACCGGTTGATTTGATGCCTCTTCACTTCCCAAGGAGTCAGACCCAGGACGTCCTGATAACCACATGTGGATTAATATAACTACTAGAGCACATTGTCTGCACCTTTGGGTAAGTTATTTGGTTTAAGCTGCCACCGAGCAATATTCAGCTGTCAATTACTTTTAACATCACACTGATATAACTTTGTTGAAAAATTGTGCAGATTTGGATATGTTCTTGTGTGCCGTGCACAATGGCCTTTTTGACTTGTGTATTGCGATGTTATGCTATTATTGTGAGCTATTGTGCAATAGCATTACTGAGTCCTTTTTTATAGACCTGGCTGCTGTTGTTGTTACTGCTGCTGCTTTTGTGGTGTGTGTGTGTGTGTGTGTGTGTGTGTGTGTGTGTGTGTGTGTGTAGTAGAAGTATTGTTGTAGGCCTGTGTTGTATTTGTATATAGGTTGTATGGGTTGGGGTAAAATGCTTCTCCCACTACAGCACCCCCAATTTAAAACATCCTCCCACAGCCCTGCGTGGTAGATGCTGCAGTCACTTTATGGCATGTGGAAATGAGCATTTTATGTGTTGTACTGTCCCTTTAAAAGTTATTGAAATTGGTAAAAAATGACTGGAGTGGTCATAATCCAGGGCACAGAGCAGGTAAAATAATGCAGAGTCATAAAGAAAATTGCAGATTATTCTATATTTTATATTTAACCCATATGAACAAGGGTATTAGACAGAGCAAACATCAACATAACGGGAACAATACTATAGTGTTGCCTGCAAATGTAATGCCTGATTAAGATATAAACTGCAAACATTTCTTTTCATATCTACTTAAACGGCAATTGAAACACTGTAGATGCAGGTGATTACGTGATCACTTTTTCTATAACATGTGAGAGCGGCTCCTGTGCGCCACTTCTGCAATGTTTACCTGAGTATCCCAGGTTGTCCTGCTGCGCAGTTTTCTTTGAAGCTCCAGTAGTTTCAACGTTCATGATGTTTCCATAAGTAGAAGAAGTAGAAGAAGAAGAGGAAAAGAAAGAACCTACAAATGATGGGTTTATTAGATTATTTTTCTTCGACAAGCCTGCACATTGACACTAGCACAAAGATCCCAGGAGGATCTGAAACAGTTAGTCATGTCAAATGCATCCTAACACATCAGCCACAGTAATATATGTGCGGATATTAACTCACCCATGACTCCCGGTTTCCACGTATGGTTGCTCTCTTGAAACAGGAATGTGAGAACTTCGCCCCTCGGTGCCTGTTTGTAGCTTTCGATACCGGCAATATAATATAATTACGCCCACTTCTAGTTGCGTCATGCACCAGTTGCAGAAAGCGCTAAACGTCCACAGTTCACATCTGAGTCGAATGCAGCCAGGGCCAACTACCACCGTTTGTTTATCTTGCTGCTGCTCTATTTTTCGCCTGCAAAGGGCAGACTTTTCCCATGCGTGCTGGGTGAGAGAACCTGTTAAGAGAAAACAGGGCATTTACAAGAAACACTGCAGCTGTATGTCATTCATTTGTTCTGCCTAATGTGACAGGCTGTAAACCAGGGACAGCAGTGAAGGCAGCTTGCAGAAAGCATGCTGTGCATGACTTGTGCAAGTCTTTAATTAGGAAACTCCTTCTCATTTGCAGAATGTTGGAGATTTAGAAATAATAATGCACACAATTTTTCATCTGTTCATTTTTATTCTTTGATGGACATTACTGAGCTCACATTTTGCATTATTTATAGTCATTTTATTCACTTTCAATATGAGTTCATCTTTAACTTAATTTTGTTTTACTTTATTTTTAATTCTCAGTATTGTGATGTGTTATGATGATGCAGTCTAAAGAACATGGAGAAATGGAGAATTCATGGGAGGGACAATGAAACTCTAACGTCCAGGCTACAGACGACACCTCTGTAAATGCCACTATGAAACTTCAAGATTAAACCTTTGCTCTTTTTCAATGTGCACATCTGCATAACACTTGAGAAAGCACATCAGGTCACATCAGCACGCAGCAGGCCACCACTGTCGATGTTGATTGTCACAATCTAAGTAGCCAACACCTGTATTTTCCTTTACAACTAAAATCTGTCTGATGTTAGAGTCGTTAGAATCAACGTCTTCCTGACTTTGCATTGAAGTACGGTGCCAGCTGGGAACCCTTTTCCATTTTAGGAAAGTGGAGATTTGGAAATAATGATGCACACACTGTCAGTATGAGTTACATTTTATTAGTGTTGAACTTGGGATTTTTTGAACTTCACACCAAAGAAGAGATACCTTAAACTTTCATTTTCAGTATTGTGGTTTGTTACAATCATGCACTGTCTGAAGTTCAGCATTGCTGATTGCATATGGAGAATGTGGAACTTAAAGATTAAACCTTTGCTCTTTTTCAGTGGGTACAGCTATATAACACTTGACATATCACATCAGGTCACGTTTTAGGTCAGAGGAAAACGGATTATAATTAGTACCAGAACCTTTTTACTGCAGATCTGTGCGTTAAGTCTTTGAGCATGTCGATTGAAGTCGCTTAATCATATCCCTCAAACTGGATGTGAATATTCTTGGAGGTTATTTGGCAATGCTAATGAAGATATTGCTGGAAAAAGTATTGTCCAGGATTGTTCCACTTTCTATTTTTGCATCATGTTATCACACATAATCAAACAATACTGTCATCCTACAAACTCCATCATCATCGAGCTTATTCAGTCATTTAGCATCAACATTATTTATAGTCATTTTATTCACTTTCAATATGAGTTAATTTTCACTTTCATTTTGTTTTACTTTATCTTTAATTCTCAGTATTGTGATGTGTTATGATGATGCAGTCTAAAGAACATGGAGAAATGGAGAATTCATGGGAGGGACAATGAAACTCTAACGTCCAGGCTACAGACGACACCTCTGTAAATGCCACTGTGAAACTTCAAGATTAAAACTTTGCTCTTTTTCAATGGGCACATCTGCATAACACTTGAGAAAGCACATCAGGTCACTTTTTACTGCAGATCAGAGTGCTGTATTAGTCTGTGTAAACATATACCCTCCATTATTTACAGCCTTTCTTCAGTGAGAAAGCAACATTTCTGACAAGAAGTTAACAGGAAGACTGCTGTATGCAGTTGTAAACAAAAGTAAACAAATTAAAGAACAAGAAGGGAAATAAGATGCCAGGATGTTGGTGGCTTGGTAGGGGTGATCCTCACTGTCCCATGAGCCTTTTGGTGGTCATGAACTAAAAGTGTTGGACAAACTGAATTTTTGACCTGAATGTGGTGCTGAAAAAAATATGAAGGTTCACCAAAGTTACTACATTTCATTCTGAAGGAGACATGAAGACGTGCACCAAATTACACGTCAATCTATCCACTAGTTGACCGTCCTCCCCAGAGCCACTCCATTAACATGGCTGAAAACCAAATGCACCTTAAAGGGGCCAAAGATTCAACATTCAAGAGTCAAGCAGCCTCAGGAAATGAACAACAGAACAGTTTATAGCTGCTCCCTGACTGCATTTCTTCACAGAGAGGGCGAGCGAAGGCAGACGTTAGATGCAGTCTTAATTATTTTCTCTAATGTTTCATGGCTCTTGCAGCCAAACAAAACTTGGAAGCATTGGTGAACTTGAGTCTACTGTGTACTGCAAGTTATCAAAGTGAGATTTCACACTGAGCCAAACACACAGATATATCATATGAGATTTTGTATTGTGTTTATTTAATTTCTCTTTGACATGAGACGCATATTACAGCGATTCATTGAACATTATCAGGAGATTCTTTATAATACTCTTGTTGTGGACAGTTTCAGTTGTCAAAAGCCATTTCTTCTGTACCACTGAGCTCTGGCAACAACATCATTGGAGTAGTCTCCACCTGTTGTCCTTTCATCTACATTTTTGGATGTGACGTTTCCATCCCCCATATTGTAGGCTGCTATCCCTCCTGCAGAGACGAATAGAAATGAGAACAAAACCAAACAAAGTGTGAAGAAAATTGATGCATGTACAAGTCGTCTGATCCAATAAAAAAAACAAACCTTTCAGCTGCTCCTCTCTGCTCCAGTTTGGAAATTTATTACAGATCTTGTCAATAAAATAAACCAAGATCCCAGTGGCTTGGCGGATGTGTTCTTCACTGTCCCATTCACCCTGTCGAGTGTGTCTACCTCCAGTGCTAGTTATATCAACCTACAAATGAGAATAAAATAGGATGAACACTCCTGTTATTGTATTGTAATGTGAGGCTCTATTAAGAAGATGCAAGTAAAACACTAGTAGTTGTTACAACCTGCATCAGTCCCCAGGCTCTACCCGAGTCTCCCCAGCCTCCGTCCAGTGCGTTTCCAGCCCTGGACTCTCTGGAGATGATGCCAGCAATGAGAGCTGGATCGATTCCAGTGTCATTTCCCACTCTGTGGATCTTTGACTTGTACCTTCCCATTCTGCCTCTGTCAGTCTCTGCCATGGTGTTTGATGCCTCTACACCTTTCAGAGAGAAATCCAACAGAAAACAGGATCATATCATCAGTGCAACAAATGCATGCATGTCAGTGTATAGATATAGAAACACTGTAGAGACAGATGGTTAGATGATTATTTTTGCTACAATATTTGATCACTCAGCTCCTGTGTTTCTCTGCTGCGGTGTTTACCTGAGTATCCCAGCCTGTCCTGCTGAGCAGTTTGCCATGAAGCTCCAGTAGCTTGAACCTTCATGATGTCTGCATAACCTACAATTGTTCAGTACAGTTTAGTACAGATTATTTTTCTTCTACATACACAGACATATTAGCGCCAACCATGAGGGCCTGAGAGGACTTTAGAGTTACATGTACAACACATCCTTACAAACAAGTGAGGAGTAATGTGGGTACAGATAGTAGCTACAAAAATACAAACTCTAAGAAAATGTTCAAATCAGGTGGAAAAAACCAGATGCCATCGAGGCTTTTTTTCACAGTCATAGTGAGTTTAAAAGTATGAAAAATTTCATGCTGAAGTGGTAAGACACTATTCTTCCTGCCACAAGTTCAATGGGCACATCTGCATAACACTTGAGAAAGCACATCAGGTCACTTTTTACTGCAGATCAGAGTGCTGTATTAGTCTGTGTAAACATATACCCTCCATTATTTACAGCCTTTCTTCAGTGAGAAAGCAACATTTCTGACAAGAAGTTAACAGGATGACTGTTGTATGCAGTCGTAAAACAAAAGTAAACAAATTAAAGAACAAGAAGGGAAACAAGATGCCAGGATGTTGGTGGCTTGGTAGAGGTGATCCTCACTGTCCCATGAGCCTTTTGGTGGTCATGAACTAAAAGTGTTGGACAAACTGAATTTTTGACCTGAATGTGGTGCTGAAGGAAAATATAAAGGCTGACTTGTGCAACTCCCCCAGCAGGCACGCAGCAGGCCACCACTGTCGATGTTGATTGTCACAATCTAAGTAGCCAACACCTGTATTTTCCTTTCCAACTAAAATCTGTCTAACACTATTCTTCCTGCCACAAGTACATTCAATGAAGATCAAGGTAAATCATCAGAAAAACAACTCACCCATTGTTCCTGTTTCCTCGTCTGATAGTCCTCTTCAAACTGGAATGGGAGAGCTGTGACTCTGTGCTCCTCTGTCCTCTCTTTGGCGTGAACACACAGAGAAGCTATATTTATACAGTTACTGTACTTTCAGTTTCACTACGATGTCCTTATCTTGCTTCTGATCTGTTCTTCACCTGCAGGAGGCTTTTTTTAAGCAGCCCTGCTGAATAGGTCAGCTGATTTAAAAGAAACAGCTTTCACTGACTGGAACAGAAACAAGACTCTTTGTGTCAGAAAAACTACAGCCCTATGTCATTTCCTTTATCTGCTCAGTCAGCAGCCAGGCAGAGCAGTAAATCAGCTTTCAGAAAGCATGTTGCATGACTTGTGCAACTCCCCCAGCAGGCATGCAGCAGGCCACCACTGTCGATGTTGATTGTCACAATCTAAGTAGCCAACACCTGTATTTTCCTTTACAACTAAAATCTGTCTGATGTTAGAGTCGTTAGAATCAACGTCTTCCTGACTTTGCATTGAAGTACGGTGCCAGCTGGGAACCCTTTTCCATTTTAGGAAAGTGGAGATTTGGAAATAATGATGCACACACTGTCAGTATGAGTTACATTTTATTAGTGTTGAACTTGGGATTTTTTGAACTTCACACCAAAGAAGAGATACCTTAAACTTTCATTTTCAGTATTGTGGTGTGTTATAAAGATGCACTGTCTGAAGTTCAGCATTGCTGATTGCATATGGAGAATGTGGAACTTAAAGATTAAACCTTTGCTCTTTTTCAGTGGGTACAGCTATATAACACTTGACATATCACATCAGGTCACGTTTTAGGTCAGAGGAAAACGGATTATAATTAGTACCAGAACCTTTTCATTTAGCATCAACATTATTTAAAGTAATTTTATTAACTTTGAATGAGTTCATTTTCACTTTCATTTTGTTTTACTTTATCTGTCATTTTCAGTAGAGTGATGTGTTATGATGATACAGTCTAAAGAACATGGAGAAATGGAGAATTCCTGTGAATGATAGTGAGACTTTAATGCCCAGACTACACAAAGTATCGTTGTAAATGCCACCATTAATCTTCAAGATTAAACCTTTGCTCTTTTTCAGCAGGCACAGCTGTGCAACACTGGAGAAATCACATCAGATCACTTTTTACTGCAGATCAGAGTGCTATAATACATCCCCCATTATTTCAAATTTTTTATCGCTTGAGAGTGTTTGTTTTCCTCTAGTCAAGATTTTGACAAGTTTCCACAGATACTAAATATGTCAGGCTGAATGTGTACAATGATGCACATTAGAATATTTCTTTGACACAACGGTGTTTCCTTATTTAAAAAATTAAAAAATAAAACATGGAGTCTTACATTTAAATATAACATGCATTTGAAGATGACATTTTTTTATTAATCCAACTTCTTATACTACTCATTTTTGAGTGACAAGAGGCATCTGGCTATTTCTGAGCTTGACTTTGGAGAGCTCAGCTTCAGTTCAGAGCAGTCAATTTGGACTTCAACCAAGGAGGTAACATGACTCTTATCTCATGGAAGTGGCATTGTCCAGTATTTTTTTCTCTGCGTGATTATTGAACTCTTGACATTTCAGACAATGATTCATTAGGTCAGCTTACTAGAATTAGCTGACTAACAGCAAAGGTGTCGTTTCCAGCCTCTTCATTAAACAGTTCTGTAAATAAGACACAGTATCCTTAGATTCAACTGAAGCCAGCAAAAACAGCCAGTAAAGTTAAGTTTATTAAAGTTACTCGCCAATTGTAATGTGAAGAAGTCTCTAACTTATATTTATTTGTGCAACTACAGAGCTGACTGTACAACTGCAAGGGGGAAAGGCTGGAAAATTTTCAAAAGGGAGTGGGGACCTGGGATTAAGTCCTCAAGTCTCTCTCTCTGTCAGCAGATGGAGAAGTGAGGTGTGTCAGTGTGTTATTCCCCTGATTAAAATCAGTAAACACATTTTATTGTGTAGTCCATTGCAGTAATGTCTGTCTTTCTCATTTAGTTATATAAAAATGGAAAAAGTCTGTTCATTTAAACTGTGCGATTTAGTTGTATTAGCCGAGTATTGCTGTTTTGCTGTTCCTAAATGCCATAAGTTTTCCTTGTAGCACACTAAAGCTGAAATGTATCTTTGTTGTCAAAGACAGATATTTAACCAGAGCAAGATGATACCGTGTGCTACGACTTGATATGTTAACATAATGAGGCTCATGCAGACCCACAGTTGTACACCCAATGCAGCGTGTGTTTATCCCAGATGTCATAGACCTTTCCAAAAGTTCAGAAGTTTGTTGTTTCATATTCTTATATTTTACCAGTGACATTGTGTTGTTCAATTTTTTTATTGTTTGTTTGTTTTACAGACATTTGTCACTGGGGATTGAGGATACCAGCCACACTCTCCTATCAAGTCTCACCTCTCTCCCTCTTCCTGCTCTCTCTCTACCAGCCTCCTCCTACTGGAACACTGTTCTTGATGCTATTTTAATTCAGCACAAGGTTGTGCTCATGAGTTCAGTAAAGTCTGTCATCAAGGATTTTATTGGAGACATTTGATTATGCAGTACTTTATAAGTTTTGTGATGCAACTGCTTGAGGACATGTTATAAATTAGAGTAAAATTTTATTAAATGTGTATTCTCTTGGTTTACCTTTTTTAATTTGTAATTTATAGGAATTAAATTCAAAAGTAGTAGATTGTAAAGAAACAGTAACATGCTGGTATATATATAAATTACAGTAAAACATATACTGTAATCCAAAATACAGTAATATACTGTTAAAATAAATTACAGTGTAAAACTGTAAAATAACAGTAAAATGCTGCATCCAGTCAAATTCTTTACAGTGTACTGTATGATACTGTCACACAGGTGCTTTGTCAGTGACAGGGCTCGAGGAAATGAGCTAAAAAAGACACTGTTTATAGTTCAGAGAAATATCAAAATAATACAGTGAGACTAGTCTGTACATTTATGGGTACACTGCAAACAAGAACTGTAAATACATTATTATACATTATTCATCATATTTTGTTTATTATATGAGCATATTTAATGGTGCCAGTTTGCAAAAAAATCAACAAAGATAAGCTCAAAACAGGAGGAATGTTGAAGCCCACAGTGGAGATGAATTGAATCCCTATATCTTATGTTTGGACATATTGCTTTCATTACAGATAAGGTTTCAGATTTTTAGGACATTGTGGTGGCTTCAGGATTTTAAAAGCAACCGTTGGATTTGTACCACTGAGCCCTTGCAACAACATCATTAGAGTAGTCTCCATTTGAGGTTTTGGAGTCCACATCTCCATCAGGGCCAATGTTCCCATCTCCTGCGTTGTAGGCTGCTATCCCTCCTGCACAGACAAATACAAGTGAGAACAAAGCGTGAAAGGAGTTGTGTCATGAAACTTTAGCAGTTGAGTAAAACAAACCTTTCAGCTGCTGCTCCTTGCTCCACCCACGAAATTTATGCTTCACGCGTATGATGAAATAAATCAGGATGTCGGTGGCTTGGCAGAGGTGTTCCTCACTGTCCCATTCGCCTTTTGGAGTGTGTCCACCTCCATTCGGACTGACATCAATCTATGGAAATATTGCAGTTCAGATGGAAATCACTTCTACTGTAGTGTAACATGAGGACACTATTGAGAGGGAGTGAGTAAAACAGTTTATTATAACCTGCATCAGCCCAAAGGTATTATATTTTTTTCTCTTTTCGTCGTAGCAGCCCCAGCCTCCCGACAGCCACTTTCCAGCCCTGCAGCATCTAGAGATGATGGCAGCGATGAGCGCTGCGTCAACTCCTTTCTGACGAGCTACGTTTTTGATGATGGATTTGTAGTTGTTCATTTCGACCAGATCAGTCTCAGCCATGGCGTACGACGCCTCCTTACCTTTTGAAAGTAAGGAAAGGAGTATGACTTCAATGCAGCTTTCTCCTTATCAATCTCCTGATATAGTTACACTATGGGTGTAGATAAGTGTGTTTGTACTGCAGGTTTACCTGCGAAATCCAGGTTGTCCTGCTGAGCTGTTTGCATCGAAGCTCCAGTAGTTTCCACCTTCATGATGTCTCCGTAATCTACAAATGTTCCGTTTATTCCATTATTTTTAATCAACACACCTGCACATCAACATGAGCTCTTAGCACGAGGACCTGAAGGTGTTTCACATCATCCAAAAACACTCACTTACTGGAAACAGATGTCAGTGATCCTTCACCTATGTCCTTGGCTGGAAGTAAAGACATCATGTTGAATAGCACTGAAATAATTCTATTAATATTGTTATGAGCAGTAATAAGCAACAAGTACACCGTATGTAATGAAAGTAAAAATAAAAATAAAATAAAATGAAAGTAAAAGTAACTGACAAAGGATAAGAAACAGCTGAGGTTAGAACCATTTTGTTCTCGGCTCAGTTATTACATGATAAAACTGTTGTGAAATATCATGCATGACTCTGAAACTAAGTCTCTTGGAGTCATAAACTTTCCTACAGTTCATGTCAGCGATCCATCCATCCAATTTCCTCTGTTTGTTTATCCTGTGCAGGGTAATCTATGCTGTCTGTTTTTTTTTGGACTAGTTTTTATTGTGTTTTAAACAAGCAGAACACAGTGAACACAGTTCTTTATGTGTGACACAAAACAAAATGTAATATTATGATATATGTGATAGGATTCAAAGGAACCCATACCAACAGAGAAAAAGAAGCCAGAAATGAATGAAATGAAAACACATCTAGATAAACATGTAATTATTGTATTATATCTTTACACTGGACATTGATGGCCCTTGCTGATAAACAAATTGGTTTGCCTGTAGAGGGTTTGTCCCCAAGATTGGGAAGAAGTAAACAGATAAATAATCATAAAGTTGAACATGAATGTGGAAAAATATGGAAAATGTGTTTTTAACAGTGGTAAATCCACTTGACGTCTGTCTTAGGGAGACTTGGTAAAAGAAAAAAACAGAACATCTGACAAATATGAACTTAATAACTGCAAATGTTAAAGAAACTTGAGAATTCAGTAAAAACATTTCATCCAAAATATCTTGTCCTCCTCATGAATATACAACTAGAGATTGATACTAAGATGGTTCATTGTGGAGTTCTGTTCTGAGAAGCATGCTGGCCAATGAACACGTCTTAACTAACTTGATAAGTGGTCAGATGTCTTCACAACGTTTTCAGGTCAGTGTTTTGAATATTTGCGAGCATATGTAAGTCAGGATTAAAAGATAACCTACTTTACTTTGCATCTGATATGATTTTTCCACAAAAACTCTCAATACCTGATTAAAAATTCTAATATATATATATATATGTGTCAAAGTCTTGCTGCCGCAGAAGTGCGCACTTTCACCTTAAATAAAAACTCCGCACTAACATTCATCCTGTGCAGTTATGCTCAAACATCCAACAAGTCAAGAAACAGTGTGGAGGGGGACTGAAAATATGAATGACATGTGAATGAAGGGCAAATAAACCCACCGAAGTTCTCTTTCTCAGCGTTGCAGCCGATCTCGCCCAGCGCCTCCAGAACCACCTCCACAACACCGGACTCTGTGAAAGTTGAGATCAGAACACCTGCAAACTCCACACGACTTTTGCCTTCCACGTCGTAGCGTCTGACCTTCGGCTTCTTCTGGCGGTCCAGGATCGCGTTGAAGAACATCTCGAAGTGCATGCTGCTCAAATCCCGCAGCATGTCAACGAGAGCGCGATTAACGGTCTTGGTAGACATGTCTGACTCCACACTTCACTGTGTTGCTCTCCTCTCAACTGCTCTCCTCTCAACTGTTTTTTTGGATGGGCTGTGCCTTAGACTGTGACGGCGCTGAGAAGGACTGTGGGCAGAACAGTTCACATAAGAAACTCACTGTAACAGAATGTAACGGAAGGAGAGAATCTAACTGACTCAAGGAGGGGGAACAAGGGAAACTGAATTTCCTTGCTGATTTCCCCAGTGGAACTTTGTGATTAGCTTAAATCTTGACTTGTAGTGCAGCAGATGAGCTTGTACATGGAAGGTATTGTGCATTTTATTACTAAACCCGAAACGTTTTCCACTGCTTCTATAAACCATGAAGTTTATTTTCAAACCTGGAGGTATTTCAGATGTGACCTCTGGGACAGGGCAGAGCCCCCTGGAGTACTGGGTGTGGTCCAGAACAAACTAGCATGCTAGCTTCTGATTAGGATGTTTGCTAATGTGTTAGCTAGTGATTTAGGTTCATAGAACACACAGCAGAGGTTGTCAGTGTTTTTAACAAGCTATAGCTACCTTAACACCTGGGAGTAATGGGGTCTGCTGTACTGCTGCAATATTTGTGCTCTGAGCAAAATTATATTAAATGGCCATAGCAGCAAACACACATCGTTATGTAATTTTGGCAAAGATTTACATGATTACAATGGAGAAATGATGCTAAAACTGAAAAGATGCAATACTGAGGTCTATGACCTCTCAAGGTGACCAGAGGTCAGATATAAATTGCCCCCATGTCTGAATTAAAACCTTGGGGTATGTATATTAAATGCTGAAACTTTCATGCTTTAGTCATAAAATGCACAACTGTTTTGTCTATCTGCCCCACAGTCAGTTAGAAACATTTTTCCAAAGCTAAAATGTTAGGGGAGACAGGTGCCATGACTTTTGGTGCAGACATGTGTGACAGTTGATTTTATATGATTTTATATGATTTTTAAAAAAACATGATGTCAACATGATGATATGATCAGTGCTAAAGATGGTAGCGTCACCATGTGGTTAGAAAACACCTAAAAATATTTTGGCTAATATCTTAGAAACCATGAGGTGTAGAAAAATTCCAGTGTCAATGGGTTCAGTGGGTGATGCAGAAGAGACTGATATACGCCAGGCCCAAAAAAATCCCGCCATTTTGACATTTTTTGACTCCCTATCTAACATCTTTGACCCAAGTTTCACCAAACTTGGCACATATCATGGTTAGATGACCCAGAGCAATGCTCTCATGTTTGATTTGACAAATCATTTAGCGTTTTTCCATGATTAACTAACAAACGTTTGGGGGTGTGGTAGAATCAGTTCAACCTGCTGTAACTCCTGAATGCTTCATCTAATTCCAACTAAATTTGGCTCAACAGATCGAGACTATGAATGGGACTGCTGAGTTTCATGCAATGCCCCCACTAGGGCTATGGTAATAAAAAAAAATATTGCTTCATACAAATCACTATTCTCAGATCTTGATGGCTAAAAAAACATTATCTTTAATTTGATAATATATCGCTGAAGAATTCAGCCTCTTTGCCATGTTGTTGCTGCACATGCACCATACATATGTTATTGTGTGTGTAATTTTTTCAGACAAAGTTAATGTGGTGGTAAATCATTTGCTGCTCACTTTGAATCAACATCAAAATTGTAAAATGTTTGTCAAATGCAGGAGAACATCTGTTTGTGCTTGTTTCAGTTGTACGAGATGTATCTGGCAATGAATCCTGTTGATAGAAGAAGTGATGAAAATGAACAAGACAGGTAATAGAAACAATCGTATTTATTACAGTTGGCCAGCCTCTTTATTGTTCTGTTTTTGAGGAATCCATTTCCTGTGAAATCGTAAGGGGAGAAAGAAGATAATTGTGAAACAAGATTGTGAAGAAGTGCTCTTTTGTTTTTTTTGTTGTTGTTGTTGTTTTTTGTTTTTGTTGTTTTTTGTGGGGGGGGGGCGGGGGGGGGGGTTGGTCCTGCCTACTTGGAACTGGGAACAAATTTCTTCTTACCCCTATAGGGAAATGAAATTAATATTTACATC
The DNA here is from genome assembly GCF_002260705.1 of Seriola dumerili. Taxonomy (NCBI): domain Eukaryota; kingdom Metazoa; phylum Chordata; class Actinopteri; order Carangiformes; family Carangidae; genus Seriola; species Seriola dumerili. The sequence continues at coordinate 948,984 of NW_019174876.1, read as the reverse complement.
CATTAATTCATACATCCCTGAAAATGTATACATTGATAAATTAAAAGGTTCTTAAAAACCCAGAGTTAGTAGAATTAGTTAGTCATCTTTGTTGGCCTAAAAACATTATGTCAACTAAGTTTTCATACTGTGGAGATCTGCCTAAAAAAGGTGAATAAACTCCAGATATTAAAAAGCTGGATAGTCCAGATGGTTCGTCCTACATGACTTCCTGACTGAGGATCTTTGGACCTCTGATGTGCACTGGATCTAAACTCATTTTAGTCCAAAGGTCCTTTCAGGCCAAAAAACCTGAATAAGCTCTAAAGTGGCTGAGTCTAACTATTAAACCCTTAGTGCCCCACATGTGAGGAGACCAGAAAGATCCATTTGGCTGACCAGATTTTAATTAATCCTGCAGAGAGTCTGGAGGACTAACTCAAGATCCATTTCATAAGGTGAAACTACTTAAAAAAATAAAACTTATCATACCATGAAGAACCATTAACGGCGTTTAAGAATCCCTGTCATTCCCTGAAGTGTTCCCAGCTTCTTATTTCTGAAAAGAAGGCATCTCCAGGGCAGGAGGTGTAGTTCACCACCTGTCTGTGGCCATGGAGGGTGAAGTTTGAAGCCAGTCCTCCTCCATCTACTGCACATTGCACTAGACGATGGCGCAACAGGTCCATTGCATGGCGAGACGGCAGGGTGGCAGTGTAGTTACCAATGATAGACACGCCATACCCAATGTCATTGTGCCCCCTGGTGTGAGTGCCGAGGTGGTTCCAACCTCTGCCCTCATAGATGTAGCCGTCAGAGCCGACCACAAAGCTGAGGGCATAAAGATACCAAAGTACATGAATGCAATGTACAGCAAGCTTAATAAAGGTTATGCCGAAAATTGGAGGGTGGTGTTAAGAGACAAATAGTGCAAATAGTCAGAATTAATGGCAAATAAATTTTAAAGATTTCAACAATATGTGCTTCTGAGCATTAAAGACAATAAATCAGCAGCATTCTTACGAACAGTTCTTCTAACATTAACTGGTAATAGTTTGAGATTTTGGAAGATTTGCTCTCTTGCTGAATTAGATCAGATTCAGGATAACTGTTTCCCCCAGTTTTTATGCTAAGCTAGTCTAAATTCCCCCTTTCTCCATGTCCATTCTCAATGCAGTGACATGATCAATCTTCTCATCTTAATTCACAGCAAGAAAACAGACAAATGTATATCCCAAAGTAAGACTATTCCTTTAAATGCCAGTTACCTGTATCCTATGTCACCCCAACGACGGTCTTCCTGGTGGAAACGCTGCATGGCTCTCATGTCGCTAGAGCACTTTGGGAAGGACAAACAGGGCGAGGATGGCTCATAGGTGTGGTGAACATACAGAAATTTGAGGGGCAGAGACAGCGGGATAGGTGTACCCTGGTAGGCCTTTGCCCCCCACTGACAGCGAGGGATGATTTGAGGGCAGTCTGAAGAGAGGAGGAGAGAGGATGCAGGTTAGGATACTGAGACCACTACAGATTTTGTGATGTCACAGTCAACCAGTCACGACTAGAGGTCTCGAGCCATACATTGCCTAGACTGATATATCAGCCATTATTACAGTGTTCCTCCACAGCATGGTGCTGGCCCTACTCAAGTCGACTCGACTCTACTCGCTTTTGGTACCTGGTATTTTTTCTTTTTCCACTGCAGATATAGCACCTCCTCAATGAAGGAGTGAGCAAGACAAACACATCTGAAGGTACGCTAACCTGGTAGCTAACGTTAGCATATGTGTTTAGGCTCAAAGTCACTTTGTACAAATAGTCAATTGATGATGATGATGATGATGATGATGATGATGATGATGATGATGATGATGATGATGATGATGATATGACAGTGATATGACAGTGAGTCTCTCTGACCAATCATTAGTCTGCAGAATTTTCATGTCATCTTTCCACATCGCCTCAGCACACTTGCCTCGACGGAGGTGAAAATTTATCTGACTTGCAATTACAATACATTTAAGTTGCAGACCATAAAAACAAAACAAAGAGTTCAAAGATGCTAAACTGCTGTCAAATTGAGAGGAACTGCAGACTCAGGTGAAGATTCTCTGTGTGACTATTCTCAATATCAATTAATCTACAAGTTAATCAATAACAAATAGTGCAGCAGTAAAGAGAAACTTAATGCCCCTTGAAAACCTGTTTTTGCTGACCTCCAGTGGTTTAACTTCTCACTTTGCTGCAGTGATGTAGAAGCATACTCCTGGGTGTGTCAGTACACCCTGATATCACTTTTTCTTCCTGTTGTGAACTTACTTTTTAAGGGATCCTTATAAAAAATGTTTGTTTATGTAATGTAGAAAAAAAGGACAAAAAACACTGGCTAATTTATTGCTATCTGATTTTTTAAACTCTAAGCTTGATATTGTATCTATAGACTACAGAAAATGGCAATACAGTCCTATATAATAAAAAAAGACTATTTTACACAGGGTTCTTTAATTAATCGATTAGTTGAGTGACATAGAATTATTCAGCAATAATTTTGATTACTGAATTACTGTTTGAGTCAAAAAGATTTAAAGATTTTTTTTAAATCCACTGGCTCCTGGTTTTCAAATGTGGATATAACTTGTTTTTTCACAATTTGCTAACCATGGTGCAGCGCTACCTTTTTTTGATCACTTCATAGCTCACCCCAGTACTTGTGCACGAATGCCCGCAATCCATCCTTCACCGCCTTCCCCACTCCAGTGTCCATAGCAATCCATTCTGTCCTCTCCAACTTCCAGACCAATGCTAGTGTCTCCATCACCTGGCTGTGAAGATCAAGTGGCTCCAGAATGGATCTAGAGAGCTCCCTTCGCTTTGGACTAATATGGCTGGTCACAGCATCAAGACCCTGCCCCTCATGCAAAGTAAAACTATAGTATCCTTTCAAAATCTCACTGAGGGCCTGTAGCTGCGCAGATCCACTTAGGTTGCTGAGGTCCGTGCCCAGTATAGCTCCATCCATGCCCCCATTAATCACAGCATCAGTGGCCAGAGTGGCAGGCCGAGACAGCTTGAACATCTTAGGGTGGTCCACACTGTCCCAGCACCCGTTAGGCCCCAGGCGATGAGATGGCGTGAAGTCCTGGAGGCTGAGGAAGGACAGGCCCAGCGTCCTGCCTAAGGTGAGAGGGAAGATTCCCGCAGCTGGCGTCCCCTCCATCTTTGCTTTCAGTCCTAGCTCGATTCCTAGCAGTAAAGGCGCAAGAGCTACCGTGGTGCCATCTGGAGCGAGAATCACCCCTCTTTCCTCTCCATTGTCTGTCACAATGTGGTGGATAGCCTTGTCAAAAAAGCTGAAGGACGAGGCATTGAGAATGGCTGTCTCTAGGACCTCAGCATCAGTGAGATTATATGATGCACCCAAGAAATGGATTGTCATCGCATCATCATGGCCGGCAGTCCTGCGCAGGGCCCTGAGCAGAGCCAGCGGGGACAGATCACGGTTGGAGTCTTCAACCTGCCGCACAGCTCGGATGAAGCTGTCCATGTTACGCAGGTGGACACCTGATAACAACACAAATGAGGATAAAAAGAAGTGAAGGAAGAGTGCATTCATAAAGCAGTGAATGAACTGTTGGACTGTGGCTCTTCCTGGAAGGCATGTAAAAGCCATTTTAGAAGAAACATCAGCTTGAATCGCTGTGTGAATTACAACAAGAAAAAAAAAGGGTTAGGCAGGGGACAATTTGTTTCACAATTAATAACTAAAAGAGGAAAGCACCAGGACTATTCATACAGCGATAGTTATACAATTTTCATACAAATACATTGAGAAGTATTTGATATTCATCTTTAAAAGTTATTTGTTTGTTGATTTATATTCAAAAAATTCTATATTTGCATAATTATAAGATAGTGAGCACTCTGAAAACCTGCAGTTTCTTCACGTTCTTAGTGAATCACAATATGAAAGGTTGCCTAGACAGAAAATATTCCTTACCAGCAGACCAAAAGAAAACTATTTGCATAATGAAGAATTTAACTGATAATAATCATAATGTTGTCAACAAAACACAAACGTTTACATATTTTTGAATAGATGAACTTACCTGTCGGCCTGCTACTGACCGGAAAGAAGCAGAATAAACCCAGAACAAAAATCGATAGTCCAGACAAAGTCATGTTCCTAGTCATCTCCTAATTGTTGCCTCCAAAAAAAAAGTTAGTTTCTGCTAAAAAGAGGACCCAGAGTTGGGCTTACCCACCACAAAATGAAAAAAACCTAAACACTGAGGAATGAAGGAATCTCTACAATAATCCTTAACATGCAGGCTTTACAAAAATGTAAACTGAGTAGCACAGTTGTGCTCCCTACAACTTCTGAGATGAATTTGTGTGGGTGTATTTGTGTAGGTGTACGTGCATGACTGCAGTGTTGTGACCCAATAGGGGAGAGTACTCTTTGTACACTGATGGCTCCAAATATTGATTTAGCCTACAGTACCTTAAAGTGTGTCACAAGCAAAACAAAGTCTGGGCCGCCTTGCAAGGTTTTTTTTTTTTTTTTACAAATCCATGCTTTTTCCAAAATTTTATTGTATTATATTATCACTCTTTCCTTAGTTGTTAAAAAGCCTTGTACAGAATCATAATGCAGTATGTCATTCGTTAAAGAATTGAAGTGAAAGACAAACCAGATTCGTGGTAAATGTTTACCATCTCATGTGATGTGTGCATCTGTTTGTGTGCTCACCAATGTCAGGAAAACTTTTTAGTCACCGCAGGATGATGACGAGGAGGTTTCCGCCCCCATGACGGATATTTGAAATTAATATTTTCAGCCTTCAGTTTCTGATTGATCTCAGAAGTGATCTGAGATCAAAAGGGGGACTGAAGGGATATGTTATTTCTGCTACTGTATGCATTGTATGATTAAAAGGGTGAATCAGCCTTAAACTATATGAACTATGTGAACATTGTAACATTGTCTGCCGTTTGAGATTGCAGAATGACGTACAAGGACAGAGAGGACGAGAAAGTACGATGATAACATGCTTAGATAGCAGGATGTGCAGTTAAGATGCTGGGTTCGGTCGGGCTGTGCGAGAAGAAGGGGAGTGATATTGTTATACAAAGAATGTGAGAATGTGTATAAGAGTGAGTGACTGAAACGAGGGAGGGCTGCACTCTGCTTAGACAGGCGAGAGGAGAGCAGTGTGAGTCCAGAGCTCTGTAAGCAATCTCAAACTTCTATGCTTGGCTATACTTTTAATAAATTAGACGTGTTGAACTTTAAATCTGTGTCCTGCATACTTCATCAAACGAACACGCGAGTCCGGTTTTGCTGCGAAATAATAGTGGACTCAACACTAATGATAAGTAGTGATAAGCTATATGTGAACTTTAAATGCAGGTAATTACAGACTAACAGTATTGTTCTGACATGAGAGGGATTTTGTTATTCGAGGTGTTGATAAACCATGAAGCTGGCCTACATAATCATGTAGTCTTAATAACTTGTCACAAAATCCAAAAAATATCCCCCTCTTAGTAACTGTATGCACGTTTTAATTTTAAGAATGATCACATTAAGCGCAGATTTGACATTGTAAGTCAAAAAGTCAAAATCATGGGACATGACAACATTAAAAGTTGTGAAATAATTCCAAGTTTAAAAGAAGAAAAGGTAAAAAAAAAAGACATGGTTAAGTTTTATGTTTGAGTTGTGGTGTCATGTGACAAGGTGACGTTCACCGCCGGAGCAGGAAGTAACTCGACCGTCAACAAAAGCAGGTGTAGTAAGCATGGATGTATGGTTGTAAGTGATGATATGAACTCTGACTGTAGCTAGAGTGTGTTTTTGTGAAAGCTGAAATGAAAAATATTTCTAAGCTCACCTCGATAGATGTTATTTTGGTGTCCCGCACATGACTGCAGCAGTTTGGTCTTGTTAGCACTACCCTGCTAGCCTGAGGTACAGCAGCATGTGTCTTAATTATTTCAATTTAAATTATACCCCTCTGTGTCTTTGTACCGCTGCAGCCGGTAATTAAAACCATAATGGAGACTCGCTTCACCAGAGGCAAGTCTGCTATTTTGGAGCGGCCTCTGAGCCGACCTAAAACCGAGGTGAGTGTGAGTGCCTTCGCCCTGCTGTTCTCGGAGGTGGTGCAGTACTGCCAGAGCCGGGTGTACTCGGTGTCCGAGCTGCAGGCTCGTCTGGCAGAGCTGGGTCAGCGGGTCGGAGGCAGCCTGCTGGACGTGCTGGTGCTGAGAGAGAAGAGCGGCAAGAGGGAAACCAAAGTCCTAAACATACTGCTGTTTATCAAGGTACACATCAGCTCTGTTTGTGTGTGTCTGTGTGTGTCTGTGTGTGTCTGTGTCTGTGTATCACAGACATGGCCCTACACATACTTTACACCTAGTTTAGTTCATTACATTTTGCTAATAATGTTAATGTCCTTGTTTATGTAAAAATTTTAAATGCAGGACTTTTCAGACTATTTTCACTCTGTGGTACTGATGGCCTACTTTCACTTAAGTAAAGGATTTAACTACTTATATATGCATATGTCTGACCTGAATACCACTGGTTGTAAAAGGATATAAGAACAGATCAAAGAAGGAAACATATGTGAGGGGAGAGGTCAAGAAGCTGTACATAATACAAAGTGTTTAAGTCCTCTAAACTTAAGAATCAGAATCAGCTTTATCGGCCAAGTAGGTGTACACATACAAGTAAAGGACTTGTGGAGACATTAAATAGTAACAAAAACACCAATATTTAATGCTATTAAGGTAATATTGATTCCTGCTGAAAAATGTGTTCATTGAACGTCTGCCTGTTTAGGCAGCAATGTCATATTACTGGGGGGCCATCAAGCATGTGCATCAATGCCTCCTCTCCAACTCTGTTTTCAGTGTCATTTTATGTTTTATTCTTGAAGTACATCACAGAGTCAGAGCATATCAATTACAATGTGATGTATAATATATAAGCAATGTTTTTTTTTGTTTTATATTTTTTTAATTATTGCACTAGTAAACTGTTTTTAAAAAATACCATCTGCCGCAGGCTGCAGGTTTGAGATGTTTTGTGTTCACATCATGCTGCTCTGCACCATTCAGGCAACAACATGATTTCCTGGAGAGGCATCTTTCCATTTGTTGAGCTGTTGTCGTAATGCATCACTGTGATTGACACAGCTGTTTCAGAGCTATGGGACCAGTTATGTCACCGGCTAAGAGTGTATTTATTTATCACCATACCCTCAGATTTATATTCATCTCACCCAACCCAATAAACAGGTGTGATATCAGCACATTTGAATATTGGGAACACTATAAAACATACACTCATTACATTTTTAATGTTGTGTTTATGAAATCCCAGTGTGAACCTCTGCCTGCATGCTCCTCAGTCATTTGCTTTGTACTCCACAGGTATCTGTGTGGAGAGCCTTGTTTGGCAAGGAGGCAGACAAGCTGGAGCAGGCCAACGACGATGACAAGACCTACTACATCATCGAAAAAGAGCCGCTCGTCAACACGTACATCTCTGTTCCTAAAGAGAACAGCACCTTGAACTGTGCAGCCTTCACCGGAGGGATCGTGGAGGCCATCCTCACCCACAGTGGCTTCCCCGCCAAAGTCACCGTCCACTGGCACAAGGGCACCACGCTCATGATCAAGTTTGATGAGGCAGTGATCGCCAGAGACAAGGCACTGGAAGGCAGATAGTGGAGATGGGAGATTGAGAGGGTGTGCGTGGGTGAAGGTATGATGTTAATTTAACTGCTGGAATGTCTCGATCAGACAATTAACAATTATTTATATTATTGGTTAATGGTCAGAATTTTTTCTTTATTAATCGACTGTTTAGTGTACAAAATGTCAGCCCATTAGCGTTCCCCAAGATGCAAGTTGACATATTTTTTTTTTGCTTTTTTTGTCTAATCAACATCTTAAAACCCAAAGAAATTCAGTTTACTTTTAGAAGCATAACAAAAAAATAGCAAATGTTCACATTCGACAAACTGTAATCAGTCATCTGTTGTTATTTTTACTTTCTATATTAGTTGATCAATTATCAAAATTGTTGTTGATCAACTTTCTATCACAAAACTAATCGATAAATGAACATTTCAGCACTAAGGGAAAGTGTACTGTGTTGAATATATTGAATGTATCTGTTACTCAGACATATTTATTGATTCCACTCCTTTGCAATGGAAAGTAAGACTTTCCTGGACAAATACAAAATGTAAACATCACACAAAGTTGTCTGTTCATTTAAGTGATTATTGGTTAATCTTGTGCTGCATATGAGCTTGTTGTTTTCTTTTTGTACATCACATTTCGCTGACACCAAACATTTCCAAACCAAACAGCTGATGGGAAATCTTCCATTTCCTCATATTACCATATGAATCAGATTAAAGGTTAATTGACAGGCCTTTTGCGATTATAGTTGTATCCTTCACAGACTCTGCCTGCTCGTGTTTGTATTGCAGGAATAAAACAACCCTGTAACACAGTAGCAGGGATGTGTTCAAAACGTGGGGCTGCTTTACTTGTGTCACATGTTAAGCCTTCATCTAAAGCTTCACTGTTGGCATGTGTGTTTATGCAAATTAATGTTTATACCTGTATATGTTCTGATATGAACATGAAATGTAAATAAATACATGAAGGGATGTTTTGGAAAAATATTTTTATGATGGATGTTTTGCCACAGAAGTTACTGCAACTGGAAAATTAAGTGTTGGGAAAGTAGGGAGGGGCGGTGAGTCATTTGTCTGAGAGGGAAAACAAAGAGTTCTCACTCTGCTCCTGTTTCAGAGTACCACAAATGTGTGATGGCAAGGTATTAGATTAATGCATTATTTTTGCATTTACCCTCAAAAACCTTCAAGGTAAATTGAATGAATTCAGTAGATAATGACACTTTTAATGACATTTGACACTATTACAAAACTGTTCACAGTTTGTCCAGATCAAAATGTGACTGAAGATAATTGTAGTAATGGTGGAATTTATGCATACGGAGTGGTAGCCTTTTCACTGAGTGATCAGTTAAATAGAAAGACCTGTACAATAAAATATAATTCATCACAACAGTCTTGTAATTATTAACTTATTTTATATCACAGACACTGGGCTACTGAGTTGAAATCATATTAGATATGACCCCTGCGTAATTTTACAAAATGAAAATGTACAGTTGTAAATTATGCTGTGTAGGCATGGCTAGATTACAAACTGGACACAGCAGGGCACTGCCCAGGGGCCTCAAAAACCTCAGGTTTATTCTGTATCATTTATGTCCACATAGTTTGATGAATTTGTCTGAAGTAGGCTACAATACAAACTAAGACAGGTCCTCCATCTTGTGTAGAGCAAACCTGTGGTTTAAAGCTTTGTTTTAGTTTATGTTTTGATCACTTGTAAAATAGTTTTATTAAATTGCTTTTTCTCTGAGTGTGTTCAGGAAGTAATTACACACCGAAAACCTCAGGCAAAGTCACATTTTTCCATCATAGGAGAACTGCAACCAACAATTACATTCTTTATCAATACGCTAACAATTATTGTCCTTAATAATTGAGTAATTATGAAGTGCATAAAATGTCAGATGTTGTTGTTGTTGTTTATTTTTGTTGTTGTTTTCAACTATTTCTATAAAATGTTGAAAATTCAATAAACCTATTGATGAAAAACTTATACATAAACATGGATGCACATTTATGACTTAACTAATCATTTCGCCTCTAGATTACTGGGGAAATAATGAAACTGCCATGAGAAGTGGATAACGGCATCACGTGCATCATTGCACGGGATCGTCTTAAAAAAAAAAATCTGCAAAAGATCAGTCATTGTGCCAGACCCCACAGCACTTCTCTGCCCATAGTTGGCTCATGTGGTCACATGGTGTTGGTCACATGACCTGAGCGGAAGACAGCAGCAGTTCTGCAGGGCTCTTCTGTCAAGACCGTAGTCTGCTCATAAACAGGCACTGCCACAGTGAAAACAGTCGGCTACTTTTAGGTGTAGCCGTATGATTCGCCTATTTATTGTCTTTTAAAGAATTAACTTCATGGCTGCGACAGGACACCGGGACTCCTCAGGTAATGTAGCGCCAACATTTAACTTTTCAATTTTTTTTATATAAAACATACAACTCACAACTCATTCGTCTTTTCGCAGGAGAGATTGTTTTGCTCGTTAACAACACACAGTTCAGGTGGTTTTCCTCTGTATTGAAGCTGGTGTTAGAGCTGCTTTCTCGTTTCTAAACGGAGCTGTTGTTTTTGTTGAGACGTCCTCAACATCACGGTTATCACATGTATGTCTGCTCTCGGTGAAGTACTGCAGTCATTATCAACAAGTATGTTTTTACATCAGGTTTATAGTGACTCTGTATTTTAATCTTCAGTGGGGTTTTTACCTCTCCATTCCTCTACAAAACAGAAACTTTAGAGCACAATAACAGAGTTGTTAACGTGACATCCTCATGATTATCATCGCTGCAATAACCACAGCTAGGTCGCAAATTATTGTTTACCCTCACAAATCCTTCTTCATAAGACTTAAATTCACAGAACTGAAACAATTAGCTGACTAATAGGTTAGTTACCTGGCAGAAATGTGTTATTATTTTTGACAATCATTTAAGTATTGAGTCTTTTTTATGCAAAAATGCCAAAGATTCACTGTCTCCATGTTCTTAAATGTAGAGATTTGCTGCATTTCTCGATTTTATGTCAATATGAGTTTAGTACCTCAGACAAAACAAGAATATATTTTGGGTTCATTGAACTTGTGATAACTTGTGAAGGGTGGCATTGTGGTGGAGTGGTTAGCTCTGTCGCCTCACAGCAATCAGATTCTTCTTTCTGTGTGGAGTATGCATGATCTCCTGTGTGGGTTTCCTCAGGTGAATTGGAAATTGTCCATAGGTGTGAATGTGAGCATGAATGGTTGTTTGGCTCTATATGTCAGCCATGTATAGAAATGGCAACATGTGCAGGGTTTACACGAACAATGTCAGCCCCCCTTGCGACCCCGAACGGCCAATGAATGAATGAATGAATGAAGTTGTGAAGGTCATTTTTTCATATTCAATTTCTGATATTTTAGACAAAGCGGCTGGTTTACCTTCAGTTACATGTATGGCAGACTAGAATAATTGAATGACCCTTTGCACCAAGTCAGCTGACTGAACATCAGTGCTGATTGGGGAACTATACTACCGCGTCTCATGTGTGAATTACTCGCCCAAGTTTCAGAGGTTGCAGTGGTTGTGTGATTTCTTTGTCTAAAAGAGACTGTTGTTAAATCTCTCTCCCATTAAGACCCAGATGCTACACCACCACCACATCTAAACGGCCTGACTCTTTCACACATAATAATAGCTCTTTCATAAGCTCCTCTCATGCATGGTTGAGTGAGTCTGTAGTTTTTTGCAGGATTGTTTTCTTTGGTAGATGAAGTAGGACTGCACTGAGAATAGCGACCCTCTGTATTGGGGGGCTTACTGACTTTTTAAGCCTGTGAGATGTGGTTGAAAGCCCTGGAAAAAAAAAAGTTAGTATGTAGACCTTGAGTTGAGATGTTTTTGTATTGCGTGTTTGTATTTTAATAACAACTTGTGTTTTCATGATCAGCTCTGAGGAGCTTTGAGACACACATACAGACTAACGCCTACTTCATGTAGCATCGCACACAGTATATGGTCAGGAAGCTTCAAGTTAAAGGGTCAGCTAACCCTAACCCAAGTTACAAAAAGATTTTACTTCCTAATGGTATCTAACTATGTATGTGCGGAGGTTTTGAGATAACTTTTTCAGATTTTTCCTGCCACCCCCAGTATAATTATATGCCATTAGAGGTAAGTAAGAATATACACGATATACATGTTTTCTCTTGTAATTAGGCTGCATTGACCATTTAAAACTGTATGATCAGGATTATTTTTCTCTTCCTCCGCTGATAGTGAAGTGGTCATTGAAAAGTGATGTTGAACTCATTGCTGCAAAAGAACGAGGCATTTCACATTTCACATTTCACAAAAAAGATATCCTCCTTCCAACATCTAACCTAGATTATCAGTATGTCATCTGTTTTTTTTTTTTGTTCAAGATGTTTCCTTTAACTCGGGTAAAAGTGGAAGTTTTGGACTCTCAGCCTGTGGGTGGCCTTTTGCTCTGGACTGCCAGACTAGATCCAGGCACTGATACCAAGTTGTTGACAGATTTCTTGTTATCGTAAGGATTTTGATCGACAGCGAGGTAGCTACATCAGTGCTTCTGCCATCACTCCACAGGCGGCAGTGAACCGGAAGAGCCAGATATTTTCACAGATTTATTCAGCTTGAGCGACTCAAAGTGTCAAACATGGTGGCATGGTCAGTAGCCTGCACCCACTTTTGTTTGTCCGATTGTTATCTGCCGTGACGATCGACACACAAAAAATATGTGTGCAGTCTGAAATGTTAAGTGGTTGGATTCATTTGGCTGCTTTTCATGCTTCTCACCAAGGCACGCAACCCCTGTCAAAGCCAGGGCACCTCGTCTGCCTCGTTTGTAGCCGAGTTAATGAAAATGCTGTCACTCACAGCAAATTTTGTTGAAGTCAAATGCTCGTGGATTTTATTCATACCAATACAGCTAGAAATTCTCACACGTTAATAACAGGTGTTGGTTAATGTAGGAAATGAACCATATGAAAATGGGTTTGTTTACTGTTGGCAAACAAATCATAAAATCTCTGGTTACAACTTTTTTTCCTATGCTGAGTCACGCACAGCAAGCATTTCCGTCAAACTTGGTTTCCAGATATTGAGCAAAAAAACAAGGTAAAGACGTAAAGATTTGAGACTTAGTTTAAGACCATGTAAGGTACAGTTAAACTGAAAGAAGTTGTGTAAAGTGTTTGTGGCTCCAGAGGGAGCGATGTTTAAAGTGATGTCACTTGAGTCAATGTTAGTTGGGTCTGAAGATTACAAGATTAAGAACTTTTTTATTTATTTATTTATTTATTTATTTTTATCTGCGTGTGGAGTTAACAAAGTTAGTTTACCAGGCCTCTGTAGCTCGCTCCCCATCTCTGCTTGAGGCTAGCATAACACACCAGAATCTCTGACCAAACAGTCACCGGACAAGTTGCATTTTGCGCCAATGTAATCGCCAGATTTTGAAAAGGAAGATAAGTGAACGGGGGGAAAAAGACAATATCTCTGGTTCTGCTGCATCGATTTCGATACTGTTCTTGAAACTTTCCGCCACGAGTCTGACGGTGTTGTAGGAATGCAGTGCTAAATCGTTGTAGCACTCTTTTACGCAATATTCAGATACATACATAAAGCTGCATTTTGTCCACTGATCATACACAGAATAAGCCTCTGTATCTTCTTTGTGTAAGAATTAATGAACCAACAAAGATGAAAACATGGAACCCATGATCACTACCAAATAGATCGATTGGTTCTTTAATACACACTAGAAAAGTGCTAAATCTGTGTAATTAATTTTCTGAGACACTTGAATGTATGTTTACATCAGTAATACGCTTGTGTCATGAAGCAGAATTCATTCTAAATTAGTTGGATAACTGCCTCAAGTAAAACCCAGAGGAGTCCATGTTTCAGATTTAAAAAGAAAATGCTGATTACTCTTTTAACAGTATCAGAAAACATGAACTGCTCCAATTTAATTGTTCAGTCTTTTTTTTGGTAGTGAGGCTACCCATTTGTTACATTTCATGTGGTGGATTGTTATCTATAAAAAGGGCCCTCTCCTTTTAGTAACTTGTGCTGAGCTGATCCTCTGAAGAAATAAATTATGGGTAAAGAGAGGACTCTTAAGTATTGCACCATGTTGAAAAACAGGAAAACTTGACAAATGTCATTTGTGTCATTGTTTGAGTGCAGTGCAAGGAAATAATGCGCGACATGTATTTGGAGTTGTGTCAGTCCCAATCTTTTCCGTGTCATGCTCCTCTGTTGAACTTTCATCTTGTTTACAGTTAGTGCTGACTAACATTAAACACCAGTGGTGTATTCCTCTTGTTTCACTTCTCATTTCCATTGGACAACTCTGCCCAGCTGTTGGTTTGCTTTGCTGACTTATTGTGTCTGTTGAGTTTGGATTCACCCTCAGCAGTTTCTGACCTTGCCATGCTGACTTTGACTTCATAGTAATACTTAAATAAGGTCCCCATGTCTGTCAAACAAAAAACAGTAAACACATGCTTTAAAATCATCTCTTCGTGTGCAGCGATCAGTCGTTGGTCTAGAAAGCTAAAAACATGTGACAGCATGATTAAGCTACTTGGTGATTTGTGGTTTTTCCTATGGGTTGTAGTCAGTTCCTGCAGAGGTATGACACATAAATCGCCTGCTGTTAGCTGAGTCACACTTTTATGATTTATAAAAAAAAATCTTGGTTAAATTGACCAGTCTGTCCGTCTCTCACTAACTTTTTCTTTTTCTCTCCAAAATCCATTTTTAAAGTTGAAATTCTTTCAGTTATATCACTAATTATTTAAAGACAAAGTCAGTTGCACACGAGTTGTAAACATTAAGTAGAAGTCCAGGTCCTGAAAAGTCTTAAAAAACATGGTTTAGTTTCCTTTTTAAAAAAAAAAAAAAAAAAATGGCCTCAGCGGGAATTAAAAAATCTTAAATTGAATTCACAATAGTCTCAGATGTTTTCTGTTGCCTACAGTAGATGCTGTTGTTAGTTATAATATGTTTTTGGATCAGATTGCAGGCTGTACAGTTACTGTTTACCACATTACACCCTGTGTAGTAAAGTCAGTAATAACCTTATACCCCCTTTCCCCTATTTCTTTTTCTTTTTTTAATCATCATTAAGTTGAAATGATCTTGTCTTTGATTTGACAGCTTCTTTTTTTTTTGTTTGGTTGGTGCAACCTGAGGCGCTAGTGTAAGGATGCTGCTACTAATTGTTTGAAATTTGATTCCTGACAAGGCTCTATGAACATGTAATGTCCAAAACATGTCTCATACATACTCTCCTCAGTTTCTGTTGTTACCCTTGTCAAACCCAGCCAGGTCAGACTCCTTAGATTTGTCAGCTCTTACCAAACCATCCCAGGAATCTGCCTCACTTCACCTGCTACACTGATGTCTGCAGTAACTAGACACGCTGCAGATTTCTCCCTTTCACTGTCACTTTTTGAAAGGGTGCCTTAGATTCATAGTTTAACCTTGGCTTCAGATACTTTCCCATATTTAAAGAGGAAGAGAGAATGAAGAAAGCATGACTCCTCTCTAAATTTAATAAAAATAAGAAGTGTAGCAGTGTTTTCAGAAATCATGCACAGTGTGAAGACAACTGTAAAAATCACATGTTGGTTATTTTAGTGCCCTGTCCTCAGCAACATTAGCCCTTTCAGCTTTGCAGCTTTGCAGCTGAAAGGGTTAAATCACATGTAAAGCCGACCTGAGCACATGTTCAGCGTGCCAGAGGGGACAGAGAGAGGTAAAGCCAGACACAGTGAGAGACAAAGAGAAGGTGAAAGCAGTGAAAGCTGAAGACAGACTTCAGACTCAGGCACACTTGTGGTGCTGACAGGTTGCTGTTGCTGCAAGTCGTCTGTGTCTGTGACAAGAAGGTCAAGTAGAGTTTTGCAGGAAATGACGAGACTTAGGCTCAGCACTTTGGAAAACCAGTTCAATTCATGTAAATGATGCTTTCCTGTTCAGCCAGTTGGTATAGTCACTGTTGTCTCATATGGCAATGCTAACAGACTTGTTTGGTCAAAAACTTTAGTACTGAACAATTTTAAATTTTGACTTGATGAAAAGATGAAGATTCAGGGGATGACCAAAGTTATTACGATTCATCCAGAGGGCAACATGAATGTCTGTCATGGAAATCCATCAAACGGTTGGTGAGATTTTCCAGTCAGGACCAAGGTGGTGGAACGACCAACATTGCCATCCTTGGAGCCGTTTCTAGCAACCAACTAAAAATAAACACATTTAATCAAATTAAATATTAACCTTTAGGGGGAAACAAGCACAGGCGCTACTTTGTATGACAAATGCTATGTTTTTTAATAAGCGTGGCTGTTGTTATTTAGGCCATCATCCACTAACTAAATTGACCATGACATGAGATGCATCAGGATCAGGGTGGCTCACCTCAGCTAAATAGTTTCTAAGAAGAAACCCTGAAAGCAGTACTGACTCTGAGCCACATCTGCCACACTTAATAAACACCAGCCTGAATGGGTTAAACAGTATCGATCGTAATGAGGAGGGAAAGACAGTAATGCTAATTTAGAAGAATCTGTCTGTCACTAACTGCTGAAATAGTAATGTGCATTGTGGGTTTGGCTTGAAAATGTTGACACATGCCAATGTTCAGAGTAAATGTAGTCTGTGAATGAAGAAAATCTAAATCAGAAGATGTAGAGCCTGTCCAAAACTGGAATTTTAAGGAATTTACCAATATTGATATTTAAAAGTTAAAATGATCAATTAAAATGATATGGGCTGTTATTAACTTTCTACATAGACCGATAACACAGAAACACATTTGCCAAGGATCCCTTTGTTCTTTGATCCTTGTGTTTGTAAAGCAACTAAGATATGTGTTAGTTAGTGTTTCTGAACTGCCTCATGAATCTTTGGCGTTTCTGTAATCTCTTGTTACTTATTGTGCGGCATTTCATATTCGATGTGTGGCTATTAAATAATGATGACATGCAGGACTTTGAGTACTCGTAGCTCATTGGGAGCTTGTACATCAGGTGGATATTTTCTCAGTCTGCTTGTCTTTGAGTATTAGTCCTGATCAAAGATTAATTCAGTACTTTTTTAAAATCATTTTGACCAAGATGAAATCTTGATCAAAATTTGCATGAGCATGAAGAAACAAAAACGCTGTTTCATTTTTTTTCTCCTCCAGAACGAGAAGGCCTGTCCTCCTCTGTGACTCACTACGGCTCCACAGACAGCAGCGGCGAGTATGACCATCACAGTGGCAGTCATGGCAACAACCACAGCAACCATCAGTTTCCCACGACGGGAGCAGGTCATTGGGTTGGGGCTGATCAGGAAGAGGAAGCCCTTCGCAGGAAGCTTAAATACTTCTTCATGAGTCCTTGTGATAAATATCATGCTAAGGGCCGCAAGCCTTTTAAACTGATCCTGCAGCTGCTCAAGATCATTATAGTCACAGCTCAGGTACATTGCTCTTTTTTCTCACCACAGCATTTTTATTATCAGGGCTTCTGATATATATATAAGGTTAATGCCCTGACTCAGTTTGTGTGAACTCATTTGTCTTACAGTTTCATACAGTTCCATATTAACTCTTTGACATATAGGACAGAGTGCTGTTTCCTGAGGAATATTTGTTGTTTAATGTTAATGGTGCCCCAATTCCAATTGGTTAATTGGTTAAACTTTGCATTAATTTCATTGTTGTCTTCTGCCACCTAAAAAAAATTGCAAATCTTGAATAAACACCATTGTACCATTCCAACAGAAAACTGTAAGATATAAAAGTATTATACCGTCTATTCACATGTAGATAAATTTAATCCCATTTCATTTTGCCTCCGAATTACTGAAAATATATATATATTTTTTTCTTTTAAAGAAAAATCATTGTCTACAGATAGATATGAGATACTGTGTGAAAGCCCCATACCAGTACTTTCTCAGCTTGTCTACATGATATTTAAATAAAGTTATGTTGATATAAAAGATGCTGGCTTGCATCAGTCAGTTCTTTAGTGAACTGTGTAGAGTGGTAGTGGAAGAGGCAGCAATATTGTCACCTCATTGTAAATAACTGTTGTAGTCAGTATTTTTTTCATTAAACTGGATCGGTGCAGAAGTCTCATCTTTACTTCCTGTGTGAAGAATTGATTTATGAGGCACAGAAAGACACAGAGGACGTTCTGATTACTTGATCGACAAGCCATTAATTAGAGCATAGTTCTTAAACACAAAGCCTGCAGTCTTAGTGTTGCACCTGGAGCGCACCGCCTCAGGGTTTCTCTCTGACACCCACTCCTCCTCATGACATATCTCACTCTTCCGTCTCTCCTTGTTCTTTGACCTGTCAACTTTTTTCATCACCCTCCTCTCTTTGCTGCAGTTAGTGCTGTTCGGCCTCAGTAACCAGGTGGTGGTGACCTTCAAGGAGGAGAACACGATGACCTTCAAACACCTCTTCCTCAAAGACTACGATGAGTCCACAGATGACTCCTTTGCTGTTTACACGCAGAGCGATGTCTATGACCACATCTTTTATGCCGTGGAGCAGGTAAGCCCTGAGGAAAATGGGAAGCTGCTGAACTGATTAATTGATGAGTCAATCGACAGAACATTATCTGCTGTTTTGATAAAAATCGTTTGTTTCCATCATTTTCAAATGCTGCATTTTCACATTTAGTCAAAATGTGAGTGGGATAGTTTGTGGTATCAGATGTCCTCAGTTAAATCCCAACAAGATGGCTGACGGGCTGGCACACTGCCCAGTCTGGCTCATGACACTAGAATAGATGTTTGGGATATCAAAACCAGAGCCATCAATTTAAACTGTAAAAAACAGTAAAGCAATAAACGAAAGACCATCTTATTGAATCCCTGCACAGGTTGGTAGAAACTGACACTGCAAGCAGAGGCAACAGATTCACGCAGAGTTTAGATAATGAGTTGTGTAAAGTTGACGCCAGAAATTCTGACATACTTTGTGGAATACAGAACAATGCACGAAGACAGTGATGTATCTCAAAGTCATTTTGAACATTTGTGTTATTTTCCTCCAGTCTCTCTCCTTTTTCTTCTCGTCTCTGTATGTTTATGAAGCACATTCATGGATATGCACACTTTTTTCTCAGTTATTCTCCTCTCATCCTCCCCCAGTATCTGGCTTTACCAGAGACCACAGTGGGACGCTATGCATATGTCTACGATGTCGGTGTGAATGGCAGCGCGCTCTCCCTCTGCCAGCAGTACTACAAGAAGGGACGCATTGACCCAGCCAACGATACCTTCAGTATAGACCCTCACATCATCACAGGTACATGAGCTACATTCTACTGCACTGATTTCCATTAACAGCGCTAACAGTGGTAGAAAGCTGCTCTCAAGTCTGTGTAGTGTGAACTTTTCCTCTCTGTGACAAGCTGTTGATCTGTGAAATGCCACACAGTAGTGGTGGGGGTTGTAGCGGATGTAGGACATATGTGCCGTAATATGAGTTTAGTCATACCATTTATGCAAGAATTTAATAGAATTTAATTGTCACATCACGTTAAGTGCACCGTGAGCATTTGCATCACTGCATGTGAACCAGAGCGGCCGATAACTAGATAAAGCCCACTGAAAGCACGGGTGCACCTCTCCTTTGACACTAAAAAAAACACATGAAAAAATGGTGATAGTGCTGCAGTGACAGATCACAAGAAGAATAAATTGTTCTCAGAAGGGATGCTCCAAGCATATTTGCATATAGTTTGGTTTCACAAAGTCAGAGGTCAAGCAGAGAACAATTATCTACAGACCAGACTGTCCAGGGTGACAGTTGTTGCCTGAGGGGGGCAACACAAACATTGACTTCAAAAGGGAACGTCTGAGTAGGAGGAATGTCTGAGGGTGCATTCTGGCTCTTACACAAGTAGCTGTGAAAGCTGGAGTGTATTCTCAAACAAAAGGCTTTTTTAGAATAACTCCAACCACAGGAAATAAACAGCTGCAATCCAAGAGTCTTGTACGGGTTTTCATGTCACATTCCACTGAAATTAGGTGAAAATACAATGTGATATTTATTTCATTGTGTGCAGCCCTGGTCACATTTTTGGCTTCTAGTAAGTTTCAAATTGTCTGCAAAACAAATTATATTAATCATATAGATAATGGTTGCTATGGAACTGCATTACATTCACCACACTCAAGCCTTATCTCATAATTGTGACTTACTATCTCATAATTAATAACTGTGACCTGCAGGACGGTTCTCTGTGTTCCTTCAGAAGCAGCAAAAACAGTACAGGATTCTTCATAGGCACAAAGTCACTCATCATAAATAATCCAGGAAGGCTTTGAGATGATCCAGCATGCAATACAGTGTGATTAAAAATGTTTACAGCGGCAATATAGCAATTTTTGACTCCACCTAATCAGGTCACTTAATCTGATGTGTTACAAAATACAATGTAGCACCTGATCTCGCAATTATGAAGATACTGAAGTCATAATAACATGATAAGGTCCACTTTATCATTGCATTTACAAGATGGCTGTTTTTTTGTTCCCCAGAATACTGAATTATTTTGTCCTGTCATGGCATTTCATGTGAATTAATTTACCTTTTGTCAAAAATCTAGTGCTGGCCTTTTTATGATTTTTATCTGCTGAAGGTGAAGCAAGCAAACTAGAGGTGATTATGAACACCGATGGGAACACTTAACTTTAACCCCCATGCCCCTATTTAACATTTATAAGCAGTGTACAATACATGGTTTATTCTATGTGTGACATAATATAATGTGATTGTAAACAGATATGTGTTTATGTATTTGTCAACAGCTATACGTTATCATGTGGCATACAAACAGATAGTGAAGGACGATAAAGTAAAACACAGCTGTAGTGACATAAAATATGTCTTCATAGTAAAGGTTATAATGGTTGACAAATACAATACATTAATATTTCACAAATCATTTGATAAATGTTTGTATAGTGCTTATAAATGCTAAGCAGGAGGGATTAAAGAAAAGTGTCACCATTTCCTATTTGCTTGTCAAAAGTTTCTTACTTCCTCATGTTAGTGTGTGTTTGAGTTAAATTAGACCAATTTAAGAGGAAGTAAGATCAACAGTGGGAACAAGATCATGTTAACATCTTTCTTATCCTCATATCACTCGTACGTCAAATGTTTCTTTGTGATCTGCTACTTCTAATAATGCTGACAAGATTTCATATTTGATTATATTTTGTATTCAGTGTGTAGAAAAGGAACAGCAAAATGCCAGAGATCAGAAATCCCCCTCTTTGATTGTAGCTTCAGAATATCCCAGTGTTTACTCAACATGGCATTTCTCTTCCTGTTCTCCACCATCTTCAGACTGTATAGGTGTGAACCCTCTGTCGGTCCCTCCGGCTCCACTCGGCAGCAGCTACAAGAACTTTACGCTCAAGTTCCACAAGTAAGGCTTCATTTTTCGCATGGCTTTGGCTTCCCCTCGTTTGGCCTCTACTGCCAAGATTATCTCTGTAATATCTGATGACAACCAGTCGCTTATCTCTGCTGCACACGCACGTTCAAGCATGTGTACAAGGACACTGATACAAGTTTAGATACAAAAACACACACATAGTTCGCTGTCCTGATTCATGCCTGTCTGATCATTTTTAGGCATCAATAATCTTTATTGTGTGCATGAATGCATAGAAATATTTCACTTGAACAAATGAAAAATGTGAAATTAACAGTGAACAAATAAACAGTGCTTAGGCCCCTAATCAATTAAATCCCAACAAGATCGCTGATGGGGTGGCGCACCGGTCAGTGAGGTCATCACATCATGACACTAGAAAAGATGTTTGATGCAACAACTAGTGGGATATCAAAATGATAATTTAATGAATCCCTATACAGGTTAGTAGGATTCACACCATAGACACTGGCACTACAAACCAGTGTTCACATGTTACCAAGCTTCCCTCTCAATTTCCATCTGTCTGTTTCATCTTTTTCAAGGCTCATTAATGTCACCATAGAGTTCAAGTTGAAGGCAATCAATATACAGACCATCATCAACAACGAGATCCCAGACTGCTACACTTTTTCCGTAACGGTGAGTACAAATGGTAGAGACATATGAATGGTTGATCCAAAGGTAATGTCTGATGGGTTGATTCCAGGGGCTGTCATGTACCCAGACAGTTGATGGTTCGGTCCCCAGCACTGCTGAGGGGCATTTACTGGACATGTCTTGGATTATTTAGTGTATAGACAAATTAATGAATTGCTGAGCTCAACACAGAGTGCGGTATTCTATGAAAACTCCACACAGACGATACAAGACAATTTGTTCCCTTTAATATAATGGGACTGAATGAGACTTTTCAGGTGAAGGTTCTTGGTTGTCAAAAGGAGATCCTGGATTTGTAATAAAGAGAGACATGTCTTTAGGTATACGGTCATGCCCTAAAAAAGATTGATTAGTCAAGTTATCATGTTGATTAGACTTATACAGTAATCGTACATATTTTAGTTTAGTTGTTCTGATACCTCCAACACAGTCAGTCTGAACATTTATCTTTCTTACTCATTGAGCATTATGTTTGACTTTCATCATGCAACACTATGACAAACAATATGACAAATAACACAGATCAAATTTGCACCATAATATTTGACTTCTTAAACAAATTAAACTATTACACATTCTATTAGATCATACTTCGTTGTCTGAAATACATGTCAAAAAGTACAGTTCCAAAGGAAATGAATTGTTGTGTCGGCCTCCTTTCTCCTCCAGATAGTTCTGGACAACAAGGCTCACAGCGGCAAGGTGAAGATCCGGTTAGAAAACCAGGCATCAATAAAGGAGTGTAAAGACCCGAGCATCTCTGGACATGGTGAGACAGCACGTGAGCGGATGGTTGGGGCTCTTGAGAAGAGGTTTGAGCAGCATGTGATATAAGACTCATAGCAGTCAGAGAAATGCTGCAAGTGAAAGAAACAGGATGTGAACTTGAAGGGTGGTAGGGAACATGAGGATGTTAAAAGTTGGTTACAGTTACCATTACTGAACCAACATGAAGTTTCAGTACATGAAGTTATTTATACAGCCGTACTTAACAAGGGTGGTGCGCTACTGCCAGATTGAAGTGAAAGACTGTTAACAGCTCTGTTTTTTGGTGTTTTTTTGTCTCCCTTTAAACCCCCAGCTGACAGCTACTCACGTGTAGCTTTTGATATCATCGTGGCTCTGGTGTGTGTCGTGTCACTGCTGCTCTGTGGACGCTCCATACTGCGAGGCATCATGCTGCAACAGGTAAGGAAAGTCTGCTACAACCAAAAGAGAGGAAAACATACGACAGAATGAGGGCTCTGAATAAGAGCGTTGACTCAAGCAGAATCAGGCTTTAGATGGTGAGAATGCTGAGTTAAAATCAAGGGGAAAAGTGACTGAATGTGTGTAGTTAATGTACATAAACGTACAGTCAATAAACCTCTTAGTGCATATACCCCTCATTCTTCAATTTGGCCTTTCCCTCTCACTGTCTCTGTGTTTTTCAGGAGTTTGTGCAGTTCTTCAAGGAAACTCTGGATCGTAAAGTGTGCTGGGGAGACCGGCTTGAGTTCATTAATGGCTGGTATATCCTCCTTATCGTCAGCGATATCCTCACCATCACTGGCACTATCATCAAAGTCGGCATTGAATCTAAGGTGTGTCCTTCTTACCCCTACACCATTCAATGACGACATCTGCCACAGTAGTTCTTGTAGTTAGTTTCTTACAGTTTAATGTGCTCTGTGTAAACGATAATACCTGATAAAGGAGGCAAACCACTTTGCATTGCGTTGGGTGCTTCTTAGCCCCTGAGGCATCCATTATAATCTTGAACCTACAAACTTGAAGGAACTTGTTATCCCACTTATACCGTGGCCTGATAGCAACAAAATGCCAATCTCAACAACAGAGAGTGGCAGCGTCTTCTGATACATGATGTTAAACTAACTGTCCAGCAGAGATAATGTTACACACACTCCCTCACTCTCACCTCTGACTTCTCCACATTTATTTATTTCCTGTTCAGTTTTGGTTGCCTTTCCTCTGTGGTCTTCTTTCCTTTCCTCTGCAGGTGTCCCTCAGACTCAGGCTTCCAACTAATGTTATTTAGCTGCTGTATTTAATTCCAGTTTACTCTTTATACGGTGTATTTGTTTTCATTGTCAAGCTGGTATCTCTTCTTTTCTCCTGTCAGAACATGTCCTCCTATGACCTCTGTGGTATCCTGTTGGGGACCTCCACACTTCTGGTGTGGGTGGGAGTCATCCGCTACCTCACATTCTTCCAGAAATACAATGTAAGTCTCAGATTCACTGGTATGCGACAACTGATATTGTTGTAACTTGCTGCTGATTTAATAACTGGTGAGAAGGTGAGAAAATGTTCCTCTGCTCTCTCACACACTGTGATTTGATCTGTGCGATGTCTCTGTGCCTCCTACAGATCCTGATCGTCACACTTCGAGCAGCGTTCCCCAATGTGATTCGGTTCTGCCTCTGTGTGGCCGTCATCTATCTGGGTTACTGCTTCTGTGGCTGGATCGTCCTGGGACCATACCATGTCAAGGTGAGTAAAACTGAAACCCTTGTAGACAGGAGAGTAATCAGTGTAGTAAAACTACTGAATTTAAAATGTTAAAAATGTGTTGTTTAGTGTAGTCAAATATTTCTGTTTCTTTCTCTTTCCCTTCACATGCAACTCTTTGCCTACCTCAGATAATACTCATCACCATGAACTGAATGATTTATTTCAGTCTGTGGACTGAATAAAAAAGGTTTGATGGAGCTTACTGTTTTCTCTCCCTCAGTTCCGTTCCCTGTCCATGGTGTCGGAGTGTCTGTTCTCCCTCATTAACGGGGACGACATGTTTGTGACGTTCGCGGAGATGCAGGAGAGCAGTACTCTGGTGTGGCTGTTCAGCCAAGTTTACCTGTACACTTTCATCTCGCTCTTCATCTACATGGTGCTGTCGCTGTTTATTGCCCTCATCACAGGAGCCTATGAGACCATTAAGGTAGGAAAAGGGGTCTACTTAATCCAGGTTTATCATTTCGACTGCCTGGTGTCAGAGCTGTAGAATAGGGAAGACACAGGTGAAAAAAACTAAATAATAAAACCAACAATGATGAATTCTCATTGATTTCTACAGCACCAAACCCAAGAACCCATCCATATCACAGACCTACACGCCTTCATAGCAGAGTGTACAGATGCACCAAGCTCTGGGAAGTTCAGGGGTCTGGAGACCTCGCCGTGCTCCTTCTTCTGCTGCTGTGACAGGTGAGGAGGAGAGGGCCGACATGAGAGCAACAACAACAATCTTCTCTGTGGAGTCTCGTGAACACAACAGATGATTGATCAACAAGGACGGAATAATTATTTTTAGAATAATTATATCTAAGTGTATCTAAACATCACTGCAGCAGGACAGATTGATAACAGACAGTAGGAGTAAAGGAAAGAAAGGGTAAGACATTGTGTGAGCTACCTGGTTATATCGGGTAACAAAAGCTCAATATTTCAGCCAAAGTTTCATCTGTGTTAGAGAGACAGCATTGTTTCTAGCTGGATAACCATGATTTTTTTTTTTTTTTTAGGGACTTTTGAAACAAAATTAAAGCAAAACGTATTCAAAAATTAAAAAAAGATTTACAAGGTTTTCACATGACACCATCAGGTTTGGAAAATATCGCATTTCTCCATCACTTTGGCCATTTCTTTTCATCTTGTTGTGACATAATTTGTCAAGATGTTTCAAGTATATTTCAGTAAATAAAACAATTATGTGACTCTAAATGAGAATATATGATTATGATATGAAATATCATGACTGTAGAAAATCGTTAACATGTGCCATCTGTCTTTGATTTCCCCCCAGGACGACGACGTACGAGGACGTCCTGCTGGTGAACTGACGTTGATCTCAGTGACCTCAATAGCCTCCCCTGCTGACCACAGGGATACACTGCACAGTCCTGATGCCCAGTGTCTCTGTACAAACATACTGTGTCTGTGTCAAACCTCAGCACTCATCTGAAGGAGTCACCGCCATCAGCCGGACCAGCACTCTGTAGAGGGAGTATGTAACAACAGTCTTTTCATTGGACCTATTGCTTTTCCTGTCCTCGACTCCATGAAGAAGAAACTGAGGACTGATCAGAGGCTGGACTTGTCCTCTGTATGAAGAGGAAGACAAGGCAGCATCATGGATGACTAATGCAAATACATTTCTCTGTTCCTTGTTGGTATTTAAAACAAGTATCAGTATTTTTTCTTATGTATTTAACAATGCACAATGCTGAACCAGGAAAAGGACCTGTTGTAAAGATACTAAGTGGGTACAACTGCCATGATGAGGACTGCAGAAGAGCATACATGGTGCTGACTGTTTTTATGGTTTTTTTTTTGTTGTTGTTTTTTTTACTATAGTATTTCAAATTCAGTTACCTCTTGAGGACAGGGCTCTTAAAATGAGGCATTTATACATCTCACAAAACATATCCACTGTCTTCTCCTTTTTACCAAAACCCATTTTGAAATAGTGTTCTTTACTGCAAAAATGACTCAGCAGAGGACACTAGAATCATACTGGGACATGTAAATGTATACAGTATGAGAGGAAGAAATCCACCTTCTAGTAGTCTGTCTTTATTTAAGACAATCAGGGAGATGACTTCCAGAAAAATACTGGAAAACAGGACCATATACAGAATGCGGTTTTAGGTGTTGACTTGACTCGATTTGTTTGCTCTACTATGAGCTGCACCTACAGTATAAAGTTTCAAACAGTTTCTCTAGCTGCGCTTTTACTGCACAAGCATCACATTGCCTTCAAATGTGGATCTTTGTTTTGTTTTTGTTGCTGCACTTGATTGCTGTAGTAGATTGTGTTGCATTTATCTGAGTAAAGATCAATACAGTGGGATGCACTCACTCACTAATGAAGCACTCAGCATTGCCTGTGGTCAGCTACAACAAGGAAAGCTGCTCTCCAGAGCCATATGCATGTTTCTTTAATGATGCCAAAGTTCAGAAGGTAGAAATCTGACCCCCTTTCTCCATCTCTTTACGGCACTGACGGCCATCAACAAATAGCATCCGACTTGTTTAGTCTTTAGGGAAAAAAACTTGACTTGCCTTACAAAATAGAGCAGGGGTTTGGGGTAGATAACAAGGAGATGTAATGATGGCAGAAACGTATTTGTAGAGCTGCTATAATGTCTTGCCATGTCTTCATAATTATGTCTTGTCTAAAACTGTAGACCAGTGACCGGATCTTTAGTGGACGCTTGAATAACTTTATTTCTCTTTGTCTATGTACCGCATAAAACGCACAGTAGTATAGGGAGTCTCACAGTCTGGACTCCAGAAGGTGTTTTTAGGACAATAGTTTATTTTGTTAGGGAGAGATGATCTTTTAGCAGTAACAGGTTAATTGAGTGTAAGATGACAGTATTTTTTTAGTCATCTCATATTCTGTCTTATAAACAAACACGTCACATTTAAGCTAATTATTCGTAGGGACTTTGGCTCGAGATGACAAATGTGTGCCAAATGTATCCAAGGCCTTAACTTTAAATGGTATTACATGCATGTTTATATTATCTAGTACCTCTCCTACAGTTTGAAGGTATCATGTTTTTTTATACAAATAATATGCACTTGTACTTGTGAAATGCAAACATGAAGTCATCTACATGGTGTCATATGTTGCCAATCTACTGATTAAACTTTCCCGGGTCATCTTTGATATTAAAACTGTTTGTGGAAGACAATACAGATTATGTGTTAGTTTCATTCAAACACAGTTCCTTTGAATCATCAGAAGAGGGAGCAAGTAGTTAATGTGTGTGGATACTGATTCATGAAACACAGCACCAAAGGACTATAAGTTTATTTTTCTACTTGAAGACGGAAAGGGCACATTAAGGACGTAGAAGAAACTACGATTCGTGATTTTGTCTAAAACATTGTCAAACACAGCGCTTGTGAATGTTTCAGTCGCGACGCTGCAGCACAAAGCTCTGTGGAGGGAAATTACAATTCTGTTTTTTGTTTTTTTTATGTCAGAACAGTCCAATATGATGAACTCATTTCCTGGTTATTGAGCTCTCCAAGCAAGGCTTGGCAGCAGATGTAGCACATCTTTGCTTTCCACCCACTTAACCTGATATCATCATACATTATGTACTGCTCTCGATGGTTCGTGTTGGGAGTGTGTGTGGGAGAAGCAAAGGTACAGTTCATAGTTTAATGCATCTCATAAATATGTTTCATTCATCTTCCTAGAACAGAGAATAATCCTTTTCACATGATGAGAGTATATGTCGAACTACTCTAATTGTGCTATTGATTCACAATGAAAGCCCAGAGGAAAACTCTTGCTCTAGAAGCTGCTAATCAGTTGTAGATTCAGTGTGCTGGTGTCAGGTGTGGTTCTTTGTTAATGCCAGTTTGATCGCAGCTTGAAATGAAATGTGCTCCAGTCAAGTGTGACTTGCTGTTTGAACTTCAGGGACTTTTATATTAACAAAGCACCTCAGATTAAAAAAAAAGGCAGATCTGTAGCAGCAGCAGCAGCAGCAGTTTCCTCTTCCTTTTATTCAGTGAGTCACCAAATCTGCAGCCTGACATTGTGTTTGGTGTGTCAGTCGGTGTGTGTGTGTGGGGCCTGCAGAGTGTGTTTTATGCTACAGGCAGAGTGTGCAGCTGTCTTCACTGCAAGATGTTTGGGCAGATGGGTGACCAGACCACACTAAAGAAAGAGATTTAAAGGAAGTCAAGTCTGTATAGTCAAGTCTAACACCCCCTCAGTCTATCCTAATTCTGTTTTTACCAGAGCACAGCACTGAGCCACACCCTTGTGTAACAACATTATGAAGCAATCTGAAATGGATGGGCAGGATGTGAGGAGATTTACTAGCTTTTTCAGCGCAGTGATATAATGATGGATGCCATTAGTGCCTAGTTTAGTCAAATAAGAAAAGGAGGCTAAAATGGTCTACTGACATACTTCTGGTGGATCCGCATCCAAGAGCCTGTTTCCTGTGGCAAGAGCTTTGCATGTAGTTTTTGGCTTCAGATTTGCACAAACTATGTAAAATTACTTGGTAAAAATCAGCTGAAATGGTTCTGAAAACCTTCTTTTAAGTGACCTTGCTACAAATTCGAGTATTTAAACGGTTTGCTGATATTGAGTTTAAGTTAAAGAATTAGTGACACTTTAGCGAGGGTTTGGGGTTTTCCCCCTCGCTCTGGCGCAGGGCCCCTTGCCGACTGGAAAGGCTGACAGGCTGCTGATGAAACCACTGCCAGAGTCCTGTAAAGAGCAAGGATGGAGACAGGCAGAGCTGAGACATGACTCACACACTCTCACTCTACATTGAGCCACACTGAGAACGTGTGCACTGACGAGTCCATGTTTGATGATTTCTGGTAAGCCTTCATTCCTCCCTTCGCTCGCAGACTTTTAGATTTCTCTTCGCCCAAGGCTTTTTCTTTTACACGCCTCTGTTCTTTCTCCTCCTCTCTGAGTATTATTGGAGAAAACAACAGCTGATGTCAGATGTCTTAACCCATTCACTCTTTCTCTCTCTGTGAGTTGCAATAGTCTTTGTATGTCCTCTCCCTTTTCATTGATTTCTATTGTGGAGCCTGCAGCTGCAACTCAACATTTAAAAAAAAAAGGCTTTCAGCTTGCAGCTATTGTGTGTTTGTACCATAGGGAAATTGACACTGTGCTGGGGTATGACTGTAGCAAATGAGCAATGTAGATTTTAGAGTTTTTATTCAGGCATGCTTCCAACCCTCCAAATCTCAGGAAACAGAAAAATCTCTGTGCATGTGAAGGAGGAAGAATATTATTCATGGAACTTTAATGTCTCAAATTTCATATTCTCAAGTGCAGAAACTAAACACATGTGAGTGGGAGAAAAAGGGCAAGGAGTGTCTGTGGAGTGTCACTGCTTTATTGGAGTCACAGCTCCTGAACTTTTCATGCCTAGAGCCCCTAAATAGATATTCTTGGCAATCCCTGTTTGATGAGATTGCATTGCTCTTCCACATTTTGTCTAACTTGGTACGGAAAAAAGGAGAGAATCACACATTTGACCAGTAGTTGGCAATGGAACAGTGGAAACAATGAAACTTAATTGGAAAAACTAAACAATTAAAATACTGATTTCCATGTGAAACATGCCCAGAGTTGTTGCACATGGTAGAGCTGGTTCTCCATTTGATTTTATCAGCTGAGTAATAATAATTCATTTTAACATAGTTAGAGTGCAAGTTCAGGAGAATAATGAAACAAAAAATAAAAGCAAATGCAAGCACAAACAGTGTATCTGGAAACCAATGAAACAGTTATACTTCCTCTTATCCTGTCTTCTGCAGACTGAAATAAAAACAGGGTTAATCTGGGTCACCTCAGTTTGGACTCAGGCACTAAAAAAGTATGTCTCACAAGCTGGACGCAGGGAAGGATGTGAGCATTTACTGGGCAGGGGGAAATTATTTAACTATGGTAGTTGCAATCTGGGAAATGTTGGTGGCGCTTGACAAATGCAAGGGACTAAAGTTTAGGATATCTCTGCCTTTTCTTTTTAAAAATTTGACCACTCCTTTTTAATTTTTGTGTTGTGAGTCATCCATATTTGCTGAAGTACAATACTAAATTTGAAGGGGCCCAACCCCTAGATTGGAAACCACTGGATTAAACTACCTAACTACACCAGCAACAACAGTAAAATGCTGCTTACACACGGATGCATCAGTGTTACCAATGTAATAATGTCACATAGAATCAGATATCAGTCACATAAGATATAATCCACTGCAGAAGGAGTAGCCTACTTTTATTTTTGATACTCTGGATATCAAAAGCATTGGATTTTGAATACAGGATGTTTACTTGTATTGGATTTTTTTTTTCTTTTAATTTTTGTACTGATCTGAGCACTTCTTCCACCACTGATGAAATTAAGCTGCTCCGCACTTCCCAGGACCCCACGTTTGGGACCCCCACCCTCCTTCCGCGCCACAGTACAGAGCTCGGGCTTGGTTTGAATTTGACGTCACCCCTGCTTTGCATAACCACCAGTCTCGCGCTTTTGATTGGACCGCTCGCGGGATTTAATCTGCATTTTCTCTTATGACCAACACGCTTCGCCTTCAATCCTCAAACGGACTCCTCGGTCATTCAGCCCCCCTCCCGCCCAGGTCCATCCTTCATTAAGGGGAGCAGTCTGCCGCTGTTAAAACGTGGAGGGAAGGACACAGAGAGGGACGCCCGCCGCTGACTGCGCGGCTCCATTGTTAGTCTGGTTAAATTTACGGTTTTGTCGACATATTTAGTGCATTTTACCTCCGTGCTGGACCTAGAGGGAGGGACTGTTTGTTTCTCCCGGAGTCTTCAGGAGCAGAGGCGGCGGTTGAAAGGTATGGAGATTTTACTACGTTGTAACGTTTCCAGCGCGAGAGAAATTATTAAAATTCTCGTTTATTTGTAATATCTCGACCATAAAGTCCCTCGAAATGACAGATTTGCAAAAAGAAACTCACATTCTTTGTGCTGTATTTTTTTGATTAACCAAACATGATGTGTTTTGAAAGCCAGGCGACCTCTTTGTAATGTGTAGTGGCCAGTTTGTGTCTGGATGTGATGATGGATGTGAAATGTTAGCATTCCCGGCTGTACGGTGGATTCAACGTGGGTTTTATTTTCCTAGAAACGATTATTTGGGTTTACAGTGTTACAATAGTTAGCTGGCACTGTTTTGGTCGTATCAGGTTCAGTTTATTGACTGGCTTCATGTGTTTCTCTCTGCAAGCTTCCCCGGCGTACACTGCTATTGTTCTGTGAGGCTGAACTGGGCCTTTTGCTAAACCAGGGTGAATTCAGCGTGTTTGTTCCCTGGGACAAGTGGTGTTATTAAAGCTCCACTTGAGGCTTGGAAAAACACCCAGTAACTTGTAAAACAATGGCTCCAAAAGTGAGGTCCAGGGACCACCCAGGGGTCCTTGACATGTCAAAACAACATGAGGATCAGTTTGACAATACTTGAAATGTTGGATACTTGGGGGGGTAAAACTTCCTAAAAGTACTACATGTCTTTTTAAGATTTTAGGAACTTGTTGTCTGCTTTCTCAAGTGTTTTGATAATTCTGACTTGTTTCTTGCCAAGCTTGCCGTCATCTCTGTTTTCATATTTGCATCTCTGCACAATCGAGCGATCTCCCTCTCCACTTGGCAGAGTGGTATGAGAAAAGGGAGGCGTACTGGGAGCTCAGAGGCAGACTATCAGGCAGACTATCAGACAGCATCGGCTGCAGATCTCAGTGATAGAGGGATGTTGTTGATCATTCAGGTTTTGGCTCAGAGTCTACATGACATAATTGGTGTGTTTTGAGCCGTGTGGGTGTGGTGGGCAGGGTTAGGGTGTAGGATCAGTGACTCTATCCCTGGCTTCAAAAAGGTATCGGACATGCAGAAACTCACTGGAGAGTGTGTAACCCCTGAAAACCTTCGTGCTAACGATGCCAGGGTGTGTGAGTTGTTGCTGAGCAGTTTATCGTCACCAGGGTGTGAAACCAAGTGTGAATGACACGCGCACGTGGTCTCTCCCTCATGCCTTTTCTGATGTTCTGGCGAAGCTCCAAGGGCTCATTGCAGGGTCACTGTTACTGTGTCGCATTTCAGGGGCGGAACCCCCCAAAATCTGCATTTCGAGTCTGAAAACATCATAACAACAGTCTTACCTATATGAAAGGTTCCACCATTTGCAGCAGATACATGCAGTCTGAATTTGAAGGACTCATCTGGTGTATCATTTATGTCCCTCAGTATCACACAATCCATTGTGCAAAGGTCAATATGTTTTATACATGGATTACCAATGAACAAATAAATATTCCTTTGTTTGTCAAGTAATCATTTACAAAGACATGAGCAGTATGTTTTTCTACATCATGACATTACTTATGTTTGGAATAAGTTGGACCCAAGAGAAGTCTAACTTCCTGTTAGATCTCTTATTGGATTTGGGAGGGATAGTACTGCCAGTCACGGATGCAGAGCATATGAAAATCCATGTATTTAACCAGCGGGGGACCTCAAACAGAAATAATATGTCATTTTGTGTAGCAAACTTCTGAAACATGCCATAAGGTTAAAATCATGTTTATTAGCAATTCTCATAAACTTATGGAAAGTAATTATGTGTTGAGGTGATACAGTAATGTTATGTAGGTTTTTTTTTTTTTTTTTTTTTTTTTTTTTTTTAGCTGTTAAAGTGGGTCCAGGGTCTCTACAATACTCCAAACAGAACATTAAGTTTTAGTTAATTAATTAATTAATCAAACAAGTAAGCCATTAGTTTTGGTCTCTCTCCAAGGCGAGGCTATCTTTTCAGCAGAACAGTGGGTCTGCCCTTCAGTTTCTGTGAAAGACCCGGATCCTTTGTCAGATCCAGCCTCCAAATTGGGACAAAGCTTGTGTTGTCATACTGTACTGTTACGTCCCCTGTCCACACCTCTGTTTCCTTTTCCTCTTCCTAAAGGCCAAAGCAAGCCAGAAGAGGAGCTCAAAATAGTTCTCATTTCAGTGCATTCTGTAACCTTGTGAAAGCTAAAGTTGTTGGATAAGATGATTTGAAAAGAGGAAACTGCCAGCATTATGCAAAGAGAGTTACTTACTTTTAAATCCTCATTCGTCTGAACAGGGTTTGTGTCAAATTCATAAGGTGACCAGTAGTACAGAGACTAAAATATCTACAGCTTGGTGTGACATGGAATTAATTTCATGTTTAATCATGATGAAAACTTTATTCCATGTTTTTGTTTACTGGTTTGCTACAAGATCAAGTTCAGTGTATGGCGTCTCTCTGTCTTGGTATGTGCATCTGTACTCATGCAGGTCTGGTGCCTAATGGGGTGGGTGCAGTTGTTTATTTCAAGCATGACGGTCAGAGAAAAATGCAGGTGGCTGACATTGCAGCAGTAGAGTGACTGTTTAAAATGGATGCCACATATTGGGGAAATGGAACAAGTCTCAATGCTCAGTGACCGAGTGAGTGAAATACCTGTTCTGTGTTTTCACTGAAACATCTTCACTACTCTGAATACCCTCTGGACATATACTTGAACTTTTTTCTTTTCTTTTTTTTTTTTTTTCAAGCTTCAAGATTTTATCTGTGATGACAGGCCTGTGAACAAAAACTAGTCATCTACTTTTTCTACTGTCAGGATTAAGTGTAGGATTAATACATCTAATGGTTGATCTGTGTTGTTTATTCAGCTTTGCGTGTGCATCAGTGCAACAGCTGTGAGAGGTTATGGTGGTTATGGATGTCGGGGTCAAGGGTTTAAATTTCCTCACCACCTCAGTCACAGTGTGAGAACAGAATGTACTTACCAGTTACTCTTTTGTCTTTTGGTATTCATAGTCATTATGGATCAGATTTTAAAGGGAAAATTATCCACATCAGAGAGACGATAAAACTAATTTATTTAAATAAAAGGGGAAACGGAAGGTCATTGCAGTGTTATCTGAATTGATCCATCCATGCTGAATGAATGCAAACATGTATCTCTTTTTTAATTGTGTCCAAGCAACAAAAATTCAAGCAATCAACTTCCCAGCTTTTACTTTGGGGCTACCACTAAGGACTATTTGTATTTGATTAATTGTTTTGTTCATAAAGTTTCAGAGCCCTAGGTGACTTTTCATCAAATGTCTTGGTTTGTCTGACCATCAGTCTAAAACCGAAAGGTATTCAATTTACCATAACGTAATACAAAGAAACGCGGCAAATCTTCACCTTTGGGAACCTAGAACCATCCAATGTTTGGCATTTTTGCTTGAAAAAGTACTGTTGATAGTAGTTGTTGATTCACTTTCCTGTTGGTCAATTAATTGACTAATTGTTGCATTTAACTTGTGTTTGGATCAGGGCTGCAACTAATGATTTTCTTCATCTTTGATTATTCTGCTGATCAATTAATCATTTGATCTTTAAGATGTCAGAAAATCAACTGTTGATTTCAATTTGTATCATTTGATTATAGACTAATCGTTTCAGCTATAGTTTAGTTTACTGAAGTTCAGTTTGAAAGTATTGATACTGAACTGAAATCTGTAAAGGCTGTTTGTACGACGTTGGCACTTTTCAGTCTGTCCCTTGTCTGAGGATTCACTCAGAAGTCAGGGCAGCTGAACGGAAAATACAACCCCTATACAGCATAGAGCATTTGCATCTGCTTGGAAGTCAGCTGCTTTTACAGCATGCAACCAGTGTCAGTCTCAGTCCCACACCCATGGGAATTCAATCCGAACTCTTTCCTGCTCTGTTGCATCTGTTTAGGGTGACATTCAGGGTTTAACTATATTTCATCATTCACCCTTCAGGTTTGTTGTGCATCTCCTGTGTTGCTCTTGGCTGTTGAGCTGTGGGATGGTGAGACGGTGCGGTGCTGTAACTCTCGTCACTGTGGTTTGGAGGCTGGCACTCTCCTGCCCATTAGGATAAAGTGGTGGACGCTGGCGCTGCATTTTTAGGCACTCGGTCTGTCTGGGACTGTGAAGCTGGGCTCAGTGCACTGTAATTATTGAAAGAGTAACTCAGCACTTTCAGAGTCTGTTTGTTAGCTCAATTTGGTAGCCTTGACTGTTACTCCATAGACATACTTTGCTGTGACTTGCCAGCGTGGGGTTTTGTTTTGTTGGAACAAGTGATTATTATTTATTAGTTGCATTTGCATTAGTATTTGTAGTGGTATTTATTGCAGCAATGTATTGTGCAGGTAATAAGACAGAGATGTAGATGATTGGAAAACATATATGTGATTATCCAGCAGCTGTACAAAAAGGAGAGGGGGCATAAGTATATTGTACGATGAGAACATTTCTTAACTTGGCCTCGTTTGCTGTGTGTAGAAGCTGTCCCTACTGATGCAATGCTTCGCATTTTTTTTTATCTATTTGGTTATTGATCCAAGTCTGTCTGAGGTGAATCAAAAGTGCACAACCGCTATAAGGGTGTGCATTTGTTTGTGTTGGGCAGGCTGGGCATATCCTGTTATCATCCTTGGCTCTGCCTCTTAACGTGCATGAGAAAGTTGATCCTGTGTGTTGAGTAATTGGTTTGTGTGTGTGTATTTTGCACTGTTCAGGGGTGTGGCTGTGGGTTTGGTTGTTGTCAGAGAGGCAGGCAGGCGAGGTGTGGGATCAGTGTCCATCTGGCCTCAGCTCACCCTGCTCAGTCAGAGGCATGGTAACTGATCTGGCCCTCAGGCTCTCCAGCATTATATTGACTATCTGCCTGCTTGTCTATAGCCAGTTGGCGGGTGCACAGGAGAGTAGCTGCTGGCTTTAATATAGGAAAACTGATGTCAGCTTTGGCTTCTCTACAGCCAGCCATTCTTGACAGAATCGCTTAATTTGACTCTTGGTTTTATGTTGAATTCAAGTTACTGAAAATGCCAAGGGTTTTTAACACAAAGTTGATGTGAATAGGAGGTAGTGTTTCACATGCCTGCACAGTCTTATCCAGCCCCTTTCCACTTTTATTAGTTAGCTGATGGTGGGAAGCAACAGGAAATATGGAAAAAGAGTAAGATAGAAGAGGGAGATAACACTGGACAAAGGTCCTTGGTGAGTAACTGGTATGCCTGGTCTAAATCGATTTATAGCCATGGTTTCATTCTACAACTCCCTCGGCACCTTTTATTTTCCATCCATTTCTAGCAGTCCTTCAGCTTTTCTTCTCACTTCTGTCAAGCATCCTCTTTTAAACGAGGTTAAACAGGCTGGATGCTACTTAAAAGAGTGCATGCAAGTGAGGGAAAATTCTAACCTGAAACTGATACTTCCTTTTGGTATTTACAGTATGCAATGTGCGACTTTGTTATACTATGATAGTAGCAGTGATGTGCATGGGACTAGCTGCAGATCCGAGTTTCTGAATGGTGTTGCTGGGTAAAGATTTAGCTATAACAGGCTAGCAGACTTCAGTCTACATCAAACAAATGGTACATCCATGTCATTTGTACATCTACTGTATGAAAGAGGTGTCACCCACCCTTCTGTCTTTCACCCTGTAGCCTGTTTGATATCCCTGGAGTCTTTTGGGTGAAGTTACCCGTGCCAGCTGCTCCTCCGTCCCGTTGCACCAGTTAATCCACTCAGAACCAACCCCCACTCCCCACAGCACCATGCCTGAGGGGGTTACATGGTGCGAATTGCAGACAATAGAGCTTGTCTGCCCACCCACCCCCTCATTGTACCCTCATGTTAAACTCAGTTCAGCACACAAACACTTAAGATGATCGTTGTTGTTGTTGTTGTTTTGGACCAGCTCTGACTACATACACACAAATACTTATACTCACTCCTATCCCCCATGGTCAATGATGCCACCCTACTGCCTTTACTCACTCCACCGGCAGCCTGTCTGATGGCAGCAGGGCCTAGCTGGTGCTTTCTGAAAACCCTGCCAGGTTTACAACAGATTGTAACCTATTTCCATGCAGCCTTTCAGACCACTGCTCTGCCAGTAGCCTAGAGTCCAGTCCCTTCTCACTGCCACTCCCTTAAAGGCTAACTGGCTTAGTCCACTTAACTTGTAGCCACACTTAACCACCTGCTCCTAATGGCCTTATTGAGTATCTTACAGTCACTTAGCACATGTTAGTATCCCCTATGGAATTGATTAGAATAAGCTGCATGCTTGACGTCAAGCCAAACCCCCCCATGATGAAAGTTTTTTTTTCTTTTCTCTCAAGAGTATTAGCTGTGCTAGAGCATTCCTAACTTATTCTCGTTAGTTTATTAGTTGGTTTGATTTTTTAATGTGTACACAGCATAAACAGAATATTATGATGCTGTTCCTGGATCCTTTATTTCCTCCACTAATCTTGTCAAAGTTACAGTTATAAGTCATATCCCTCCCCCTTGTCTACGTCATACTTGTAAGGGGTTACAAATTTGTAAGGCAATCTGGGCTAATCATTGTACCTTTTTATTACACAATGTAGAGTTTGACTTTGAAGTACATAATCATGTCCATGGCTTGTACTTTGGGGACTGGGCTTAGCGGCCTGATCAGATTGTGTTCATCCTAGGTTTCTCTTTGGATAAATTACTGCTTAGTAATGCAGGGATTCTTGACAGAGGTACCCTGGAGGTTGCAGTTTGTAGACAGCAAGTAAACTTACTCAGGACAAGCATTTGTCAATACAAATGCAGTCTTGGGATGGAAAATGGTGATTATAGAGCTTGTCAACACTTGCACACAGTCTTGTTATATGGACAGATGAGGAGAAGCCAACCAATCTGCAAGATCATTGAGGGTTAATCCAGTTCTTTGTCTACAGATAACGAGGTGCATGGAGCACCATTTATCTTCCTGATCGTTTTCTGGCAGAGGTGAGGAGGCTCTGTGGGCAGCCCTGCCCTCCACACATACATACACATAATTATAAAAGGTCTATCCATGGAGACTGGCAGGGACAGGAGCCAAGACTTGATCATGAGAAACAGAACAAAAAACAGAATAGATGCTCTTCAGAAAGCTATGGGATGGTGCACCTTAAGGGTCCATCTGTTTTCTTGGCTTCTAAACTTTCCTATCCTTGTGTCAATATATTTTTATGGTTATACGACCCATGGCAGCTCCAGCTGGTTTACTGTAAAATGAACAATATTGATATTGTGAGTGTAATTTTTATTTTTTTTTTCACTATTTGACAAATGGGTTTCCAGCAGAGTACGCAAGCATGAATAAAAGCGTTCCTACCCAACCATAGCCCTTCCCCTCCATGATGACTGGATTGGGAAAGTGTTAAGAAGTGCTGGGGCTTCAGGGGATGTTTTTATGTTTTTAGATTGCATGAATCCATTATCCGTTTCCGGTCTCCATTGTCAACATCATGTATAGTGGATAATGTTGGAGTGCAGCTTTCCTTTGGCATCATGTAGCTTAAACACATCACTCCTTTTGTATCAGAACAAAAGCAAATGGTCCACCACACATCAATGTAAAAGCAATTTATATATTTGTGTGTTTGAGTGGATGTTTTTATTTTTATAGCTAAGTGTTTGGGCCAGTGGTTATTCTTAAAGATTATATTTAATTTTGTTTCATTTTAATTCCTTGAAGCTGGCAGATGGGCACACCTCCAAAATCTCAACAAGTAGGGGTTCACAATGGATGCATAAGCAAAGGGAATTTCACCTTTTGTAATTTTGTGTTTTAGGGAAAAAGGTCAACATATGATGCTCTAAGGAGACAGGGCCTGGCCCTGCAGTAGCTCTTACTGTCTGTCCATCGGGAACATGGTACCTGAACATAGATCAAGGGAGTGTTCACACACAGTATGTGTTTCTGTGGTTTTGTTTTAGTGAGACATTGCTGAGAAAGAATGCTGGTGTGTCCTTACTCCCTCCTCCCACAAGAAATGGGGCTGTTTTACTTTCTGTGTGCGATTTTGCTCGTCTGTTGGGCAGCCTGCTGAGGAATGCAACTAGAGATGACTGGGTGTTGTAATGTCAACAGTCATCTCCAATCAGCTCACCATGGCCAAGTCTAAAGAGTTATGGACATTGTTTTATTTTATATATATATATATATATATATAAAAAAAAAAAAAAAAAAACCTCTTAAAAGAAATGATGTGCTTGAAAAGAGGCAACACATCTGAGTATGCTACATGGCAGCAGAGGCACTACTTAAAACCAGAACAAGAAATCCATTCTGAACTGATTAATCATTTCAAACATCAACCAAACAGCAGGTTCAGTATGACAGACTATTTTCACTGATACAAAGAATTTCCATTTGAACATGTCTGTGCTCTTCACAGCCGATGGGACATTGTGCCGAAAGTCAATAATCCAGTAGCCGTGTTGCACAGACAGAGACAGCAGCTCACAAACTACTTTGTCCTTCACTGACTTGATGTTTATCGGTTGTTTCTTAACCTGGTGCAAGCTGCCACCATCATCAGATTATATTAGATCATTTTACTGGTGTGCAGGTGGGTATTTCACAAAGTGAGCTTAAAGCACAAATATGGAGTCATCTTGTCCACTGTCTGTATCATGAAGGGGAGAGAAATTACATTTTGGTCTAAAGTTGACTTAGTTACTCCCTGTTATTGAAGCTTATCATTTCCTGTCAATTGATGTAGAAATAAATGTTATCATGAAATCATACAAAACTTATAAAGAATACTTTTGATTAATTGGATCCTTTCTTATGACTTTTCCCACTGCATTATTTTTCAAGTTTTAATAATGAAAAAAATGTTATTTCTTGACTACCAATATAAAGTGGCAGGAAACAATTTAGGAGAGAGCAAAATCGGTGTGATCAGATGACTGTGGGCCTAACTTTGGTGTCAGATGTCTAAAAAATTTAATGGCCAAGTTACATTTCTGGTTTTGTTAATGTGTGATAGTGTTGTTGCCTTTTTTGGTTATCATAGCCTCATAAAACTATGCTATCTCTTTTTTTGGCCATGGAGAACACAGTGCGTTCTTGTTTATGTTTTTTCCTTTTTAAAGATGCATTCTTCTGCTTTGCTTGTACATCATTGTACAACACAAGCTTGACTTCTTTAATCCTAACTGGAGAAATTTCAAGTTAGTTTTGTGATACTTATCTAAGCCAGAGGACAAAGTCACATTTAATCGATAGAAATGTTATGGATAAATTTTCCTTTTCTTGTGAATGACTCACGATCTACCGTGCTTGTGTGTCAGAGTGAGAGAGCTGCAAAGACCATTCATGTGCAGAGACGGAGGCAACTCTTCGGCAATGTGCTCTATAGAGCTGTGTATTCACAAATTCAAGGCTCATACAGTGAGTACACTGAATGTACTTGGCCTCTCCCATCAGCATGCTTTGAGACGTTTGTGTTCCAACAGCAGATTGAATTTCTCTTCTTTCTCTCTCCCACTTTGTCACTCTGTATGTGTGTGAACTAAACACTCACTTGGTGATACTGCAGAAACGGCACTACTACCTTGTATGGTCAGATGGAGCAGCAAGCCTTTATACACAGACACACAACGTCCCATTTATTGGAGTCAATTTACCTACCCACTTTTGACATGAATTTGCTTTTAGATTCTTCAGCGGTCACTGAACGCTGTTTCTGTAAATCCAGAAGCAGGAATTGGAGTGAAAGTGTGAGCTTTCTGCATCTGCTCTATTGCTCTTGAGACTGAGGCTTGAGCTCGGGGTCAGGAAACCCCCCCGTTTTCCCAAATACGATTAAATCTCTTGTTCTGCTCTTCATTCCATGGCATTAACTGGCCACCATCTTCCTCTTAATCTTTTCAGTCCTCTCTCACAGTTTCAAGCACACACACATACATACATACATACATACACACACACACTTGCACTGAATGCGGCCTGTGTTTCTTCCTGTGTACATGCATCTCTCTGTCACACGCCAGAGGAAAGTTAATGAACAAATAGACTCAGGCTTCATATATCATTTGTAAACACCATCATTTTTTTAGTCTGCATGCGTGTACATTTGTACAAATGATTTTCACATCTTGCAGACTTTTTATCTTACACACTTTTTGCTCGCTTACACACTTTTATATCTTCTGCATGCTCACACAGTGCACACTAGGGTTGGGTAATGTTAAAATTTTCCACCTGGCCACTCAGATTTTCACATTAAAGACTGTGAAGAACAAATTCTACTGAAACATCATGGCACATAGGCTGCTTTTCTTCAATTAAACAAAATAGATCACCTTGAGATCTTAGCTGAGCAATAAGCTGTAGGGACAGGCTGAACAGCCGTCTCTCACTATTTGAAAAAGAGTCCCATAGCGTTGGATGAAGGACGCCTCCGCTTGCAGCTTCCAAGTGAACAAACGGGTGGGGATAACATGCTATTAAATGATCACGGAGCGTAATCGCACGCACAGTTTTGGGTCTAGTTGCCAGATACTATTATGCTATTAATAAATTGATGTTGCTTTTCGGCGCCAATCGATTGGACAGCAACCACTAAAGACAGTTTAATTGTCATCTACTCACTGCACTATTTGTGAAAGACGGAAATTGATGCGAGAAGAACGTGCTCAGCTCCAACTGGCAGTTCCTATTGGCGTAAACTTTGAAGTGCACTTTACAGGTTAATTATTTACTGAGTTGAAGACCACTAATTTAGCAAAATAAAATGACAAAAATTGCCCCCAACAACAACCCCCAACCCTAGTGCACACACATTCACTAGCCTCCCTATGACCCTTTCACTCCTACTTGGTCAGACATGCACACGGCCAGCTGTCACTGTGTAGCCTTGAAGTCTCTTGAGGAAGTCAGCAGAACTGGAATGTGGATGGGTCAGATGTGCTCTTGATACTGCTGCTGCTTCAGGCATTCACTTTCTACCATTACTCATCTTGGAGCAGATGCAGCATTGACATGAATCTTAAAGTAGACAGTCAACATTGGGCAAAGGAAGTTTCATGTGCAAATATTGATTTAAATTTGACTTTTTTTTCTTTCTTTTTTTTTTGTTTATTTTCTTGAACTTGATGGGGTGTTTTTTTTTGTTATGTTGACATTATTATTATAATTTTTTTATTAATATTGTTATAATTTACTTTCACATCTGGCAAAGAAAATCAGGAAATTGTCACCAGTGAGCTGCTGGAAAGAGATGATTGTTTTGTTTTAAAATGTCTTGAATAACTAAATCAATTATCATAATTGCTTCCAATAATTTTTCTGTTGATTGACTAAACACTTCAGCTCTGA
Organism: Seriola dumerili; assembly: GCF_002260705.1. Classification (NCBI taxonomy): domain Eukaryota; kingdom Metazoa; phylum Chordata; class Actinopteri; order Carangiformes; family Carangidae; genus Seriola; species Seriola dumerili. The sequence continues at coordinate 906,421 of NW_019174876.1, read as the reverse complement.
TACAAAAAGGCACATAAGGAAAATCTTGAAGAGCAGAAATATGTTCCTAATTTTCCTTCACTGGCATGTGTTAGTATTTACCTACAGTTTAGGCACGCCATTAATCTGTCCACTCCTAATGTGTATTGTCTTTTTGCTCTTTTTATAATTGCGGCATTGTGACAGCAGTCTGGGGTAGATCTACAGATGACATTAAGCCTGTGCATCAGTATCAACCGCCCCCCTCCACCACCACCACCTCCAGCAGTCTGCACAATGCATTCCAAACCCCTGCCATGCTCTCAACACAGCTAAATCCCTCTCTGCTTGTATTAGACACAGTATTAAAAGTGACCCATTTTGTCAGGCACCACAACTAATGTCTGGACGTGTAGAGCAACAGACTGAGAGATGGGGTACAACAGATGTAATTTAACTGCCTCAAGACAGGTCAGGAGTAAGATTTAATGACGCATAAGGCCATATTTATTTATTAGAAGAAGTGGAATGTAAATACCACTGAGGCCACTGAGTTCTTTCTCTGTCTAGACCGACTCCCTCTAACAATCTTACAAAGTGGTGGCTGCATTTATAAACACACACCTTTCTCCTGCTTTGGCTGAACATATACTGCTGCAGCTTTTTCATCTGTCGTGCCTTTCGTTTACGTCATCACAATACTTGCAACTCATTGTAATTGTCACCATGGGTGTTGAGCTAATTGTGATATTAGCTATGTGGAGCTGGCAAGAAAGAAGACATGCTGCATCCTCAATATGGTTTAAATCTTCAGTGAACTAGGATTTGTTATGCAAATGTGGACTGAGAGAAAGGGAGACAATAGAGGTTTTTTTTTTTTTCTTTGTATTTCATCAAAATGCATGAGGTTGTTATCTTGACCAGACAGACCATTTTGAAAGTGCTGCTGATATTGTTGTGTAGTCATTTTTCTGAACATAAAATCTGGAACTCTGACCCAGCATATCCCCAGCTAGGTGTCAACAGCTTGAAGATGCACCAAATTGAGTCTAGTATTGGTGTCCAGTGTGACATTTTCTGATGGATAAAAAAACGAACACCAAGGCTGTAGAGCGGTCTTGCTGTTATTTAGTAAAACATCACAATCTGTGTGTGTGTGTGGATAGGATTTGAATGATCCATTCACTTCCTCTGTGCTGCGTCACGTAGTTTTCAGCTGGTCAGAGATGATGCCTTTACTTGCCCAGAAAGGGGTCATCACATGAGGAATGTGATTCATGCTGCTGTCTGCTAAGCCCCTGGCATTAGTAGCTGGACTGGCAAAACTGTGCCATGCCATGCACGTCACAGTGCCAACCGAACTCCCTGTCTCACTGCTCCCTCCTCTCTGAATAAACTGGGTGGGGTTTATTTACAAACGGATCCACCAACTTTCTTCAAGGAGCAAGTTTGACCTGATTTTAATTTTTTTTTTTTTTTACAAAAACGACATCAAGATTAAAATCCAGCAGGATTTATCAGGAGTAGCCACCTAGTTAGCTTTTCTAGTTGGTTTTCTGCTTTGACAATTTGTACAAAAGTGATATGAAAAGAAATAGATTTGTACTTGCTTTTTTAAAAATTAGATCTCAGTTGTATGGTTCCCAATTTGCTAATGGCTTCATACGATTCTCAGTCCATATAAATTGAGTGATGATAATGGAGCTGCTCAGCACTGTCCCAAGGGCTCTGCACATTGGTTAATTCACCCTAAGGCTTGACATTTTCCAAAAGAAGGCACAATCCAAACATTGTGTTTTCAGCCAGGTTACTCTACACTACTTGGCTTCCTTTCTGTGTGAGATTTGTAACTACAAGAGACCACAGGAGAAGAAATACAAAAGAGGGCAGCAGGAGTGAAAGCTCAGTTGAAAGGTGAGGCAAGTTCAACTTGTAACTTTTGCATGGCTGAACTGAAGGGGTATGACCTAATTATTTTATACAAGAGATTTGGGTGTTTCAGTGGCTGTACAGGTGTGGTTGTTGTGTGAGGAGTCTGTGAGGAGGTGTGAAGTTGTGTATTCAGTAGTTATTACTCATCTGGCCAAATGAGTCATTCCAGGAGTGGCAGCAAATGGTCATTAATGCAATTGTCATTTAATTGATGAATCTTTGCTTTTTTTTTTTTCTAAGCTAATCCCCAGTACGTTGATGGCAAGTCTTACTGATCTTTATTGCCTTGTAAACATAAGTGCCAAAGTAAAACAATTTTGGGCTCTGGGAGAAAAGTGCCTCAGTATCACATTGCCTCAAATGTTAATGTGTAACTGGTGAGCAAACTGTTCCCCGACCTTAGTACAAGAATGTGTGCTGCTTCTCCAAAAGAATCAATCCTAAAATGTCTGTCAGTTAGACATGAATACAGATGCTTTAAATAACTGCGTTTATCATAGTAAAGGCAAAATTAGGTTCTAGTGTTCCTCGATTATTATTCTACACTGTGTGTGTAAATGCAGTCATTAATCTGATGTTTGTGGAAAATTGTGCTCTTTGGAACTTTGCCATTTTCCTAAGATGTTTTTAGTCATGAGGCTTAATGACTTGATATCATACAACATCAACAGACATGACCTTTATTAATTTGTGCTGAAAGAGCAGAGCCCACTCGCTTTTTGATTTGCTGTCGTGGTTTGTTCAATCTTATTATTACTCCTGCTTTTCTTATCTTATAGTAATTCTGAGCTGTCAACATCTGTTTGTGTACCATTCCTTTTCTTCCTTCAGCCTTTTATAAATCTCTTTTCTCTCCCCCTTTTTAAAGCTTTTGTTTTGTTACATAGCTTTCGCTTCCTTAGATAGGTCTTTGCTGTTTTTCTATCCATCTCAATCTTTTTTGTTTCCTCTTCAATCCATCTCTTGCACAGCTTGTTTCCTGGGCCATACAGAGCCTCTACTGGCTAGACCATCTGTGTAGCAATTTACTGGAAGCAGACCTATTAGTAGTGGGAGGATGGGACTATGGAGTTGAGAAGAACAAGTGGCTATAGGAAAAAGGAGTGGAGTAATCGGGGGGGGGGGGGGGTTGGGGGGGGTAAGAAGCTATTATGGTCAAAGGGGCAGAGGAATGGGGAGTGTGGGTGGAGAGGATGATTGAGGGGAAGGAGAATAAACCAGAACTGATCCGGGAAAAGCTCTGTCCAGTCAGAGAAAGAGGAAACTTGACTGAGGTTAATGAATTCAAGACCTATATATGACTCTTCTCGCACACATGCTCCACACACCGCCCTTTGCTTTCATTTTCTGCTGTCCCTCACTGCAGCCTCTTATACTCTACATTAATTTCAGATTTTCCACTTGTGCTGTGAATTAAAGAATTTCTCAGGACACAGATCTCTTTTAAGCAGTCGCTGGGTGACTTGATTATTACCATCTGCATTTGCTCAACATAAAGAAAGACAAGGGCCAACAAATGGGCCATTTACTGTTTGTTGTCCATCTCCTCGCTCTACTCATTCTGTGGGCTGTGTGTCATGGCAAGAGATTGTGAAGCTTCTTGGCTTTCAGTACTCCAAACCACAGCTTTTTCCCCTTTTCAATTTCAACATGCTGGAAGCCATTTGGAGCACAGTCACAAGTCATCAGTTTTTGTGTTTCTGCCCCATAAAATGTGCGGATAAAAAAGTCCACTGTTCCTTTATTCTGGTGTTTTTAATAACGATTCTTAACTTAATTTTGCTGCGTCATGCATTATGATTGTCAGTTATGTGTTAGATGAGAGTGACTGGTTTAGAGAAGAGGTTATTTGGCATTTCACACTGCTCACTTCCTGTTTTTCAGATTCCCCCAAATTCCACGGAGGCCCCTTACCATAAATGGAATTTCCTTTGGCCAACAGTGGCATGTTTATCATATGACTTCATGAGTAGTGCAACATGGTTGAATTCTGCATTTAAGAGATTCATTCTTGTTTTGCTTTTATTCTACAGGACATTAAGGTGTGAGAGGAACTGGCCATTCAAGACGAGTGTGAGCAGCTAGACCCTACTTAACAGCAGCAACATCAGTGTCCACACCTTAGGAGGAGGGGATGAAACCGGATGGGGTTACCATGGAAACCACGGAGCCCACTGAAGCTGCAGAAGTAGCAGAGCCATCTTCATCGCAGGACAACTCAATAGAGCAAGCATCATCTAAACCAGATGATGCTGCGACTGATGCAGTGCCCGCGGCTGCTGCAAAAGCCAATGGCAAGCCAGTGGCAGCAGAGCCCAAAGTCAAACTAAAAGCTGTTGCAACTAAAACACAGCCCACAGCCAAATCTGTAGGGGCTTCTGGATCCAACTCACGGCCAGGTACTGCCTCGCACCGTATGATGAATAACGTCAAATCCTCCAACAATGTCTCTGCAGCTGCGGTCAAGAGAACGACAACAACAACTACAGCAAAAGCATCAGCAGCGGGAGCTGTACCTAAAAGACCACTGGGTGCAGCAGCGGTTTCCACCACGGTCAGGAACCAAAATCGAGTGCCTGAAAAGAAGTCTGTTGGACCTTCTGGGACTACCTCTGTTGCTGCTTCCACAGTAACAAATGGTACCAAGCCAACAACAGTGAATGGCACTAAGAGGAGACCAGTGGCTGAGACTGCTAATGCAGCAAGACCCAAAACCATACGTGAGTCTGAATAAGAAAAGTAAAATTAATTGTGATTTAAATTTCTGTAACTTGATGTAGTGTTTGTTAGTATTTCAAATTTTCTTTTTGTTCTGTTTTACTTTAACGACCTGACATCCATTTCTATACAATCTCATCAGTCGTATCATCTTCTCTTTTTTTGCAGCTACTACCAGCAGACCAGTGGTGTCCACTGCCCCAAAAACCAGCACTTCGACTACAACAAAAGCCGGGAGTGCTGCTGTTTCAAAGACCACAAGGTATGCATGCCTATCGCAAAGGGGCAACAGGTGCTGAAAAGTTTACAGGCCTAATGGCACTGTGTGTAATGCCCTTCTCTCTCTCTCTCATTGTGTTTCTGTCTCTGAGATCTGAACTTTTAATCCCCTTACAAACTTGATGAGACTGACTGTTTATCTTGATGTCCTGAAAGGGAGCAACGGAGAATGATGTCCATTGTGGTCTTTGGGCTGTTATTGAGTCAAATTTCACTTCAAGTGTGAGTCATGTTAGCAGAAATAACCTGAGACAGAGGGCCTTAACAGAGTCGGTGATACTGAAGAACTACCGCTTTGTCCCAAACGGACCCCCTGGCAGCAACCAGCCCCACCTCCCCAGGGCAGAGAGCTATTGACTTGGCTCATAATCCCTCTCATACTGGACCAGTGGTTTGGACATGGAGTGATGTAGTTGGACTAGACTTGCTCGAAGTGGTGCTCTCAAGTGATCATTTAACCGTTGTAGAATTTCATGGTTGAGATTGTTGTTGAGATTGTTATTTACTGCCATTTCAACGAGAACGCTTTTGTTAAAGACATTTTTACTTGACAGAAATTTAAGATATCCTGATTAAATTCAGGCTTCTATAACCAGTTGCCAAACATAATTATTAGCTGAAGGCCAAAGCTATAGCTACAAACCCTTTTTCTTCAGATGTTTGTCAAATTATGTAATCGCAACTTGAACTTGATTACTGAGATACTCATTTGTGGAAATGAAGCGATCAGTCTCTGAAATTTAGAGTCAGGTACATAATTCACCAATCCAACATCTTTCCACAGGATGTTTTGTTCTGTACTAAAAGGCCTGATTAGATTCTGCCTCCACTCGTCTTCCCTCTTAATGTTCTATTATTAAATAAAGGAAAAATGTGCTGCATCACTCTCTTTTCTGAAGCAGAAGAGGGTCATTGAATTGTTTCTTTTCTACAAGAAATAAAATAAATGCCTCTTTGTGTGTAATTTCTACACCTCAGCTCTATTTTTATTGTTGATTTATAGATTCTCCAATTTCCTATTTTACACAGCCGACAAAGCTGTTTTTTTTTGGTTGTTGTTTTTTTAATTACTGCGGAAACAATTACTTTCATGATCAGTTTAATATAACAATTAATTCAGCTATCTATTAATCAATTTATCGTTTAGTCTATAAAATGTTAGGAAATGGTTACAAATTAAAATGGCTGCGACAGGTTCCTGGACTCCAAGGTATTTTTGTGTGACAGATGACTTGATACATTGATCAATTCAGCGCCGAGACAGCTATCACAATCCTCTTGAAAGTGATGTCCATGGTTTTAAGAACAATGACCAATGATCACTTTTATATAGTACTTAACAATGTGGCACTATGTAGACTGGAATTATATAGGTCAGACTCAGAGTAGTTGCTCTTAATGTTGTCGTGTGTGTGTGTGTGTGTGTCAAGAACCTCATCCTGAATTAATCAGATGAGGCATTGAAGTGTAGGAGTCTGATTACAGTAGCACATCATCCTTATGTGACTGTTCCCGGCTCGTTCACCAGGACGTGACATTAGACACTTGCCTCTCTCAGCTTGAGACATGGGCAGCACAACAGGAGAACAGCAGCAGGTGTGTGCCCTTGTGACAGACAACGCATGTTGCATTTCGTGCCACCTGTGTGTGATGGCAAAGTCAGCAGCGTCTCGAATCCTTTGTGTAGCAACCGTATCGGTGGTGTGCATTTCAGTCAGTATTGGTGTTCTTGCTGGCTCTCTGGCAGAGTGGGACACTAACACAAACGGATCTCTCAGCTCAAGCAGTGACTTGCATTAGTCGTGACACTTAACACAATGGCACTAACCTTCCATAGCAGCACATCCAACAGAACTGAATGGTGTTAAAGGATTTGGCAAACTACCCAAGGAGATTATTTAGTTGCAGCACAATAGGTCTATCACTTCTTCCTTGTAATTTTGTAGCCATTTCTTTGTAATTCCAGCCACGCCATTGTTTCTCATGTTGCTGAGACAACAGCAGCATGGTGGCTCAAACTGCAACATTTTCAAGTATCTGCAGGTAAACATTGTTCAAGTAAACTTGTTGTGGCAAACAGCATAGACAGTAAAGCCTATTGTAAGGTCATCATGCTCAACAAGCATGTTGTTGTTGTAGTGGCACACACTGCCTGTGTCCAATGGAAAGTCCAGCCCCTCTCATGAAGTATTGATGTTAACTGGTCCAGAGGGAGAAATGAAAACGTATTGGGTTTTAAAAAATGAGCCTCATTCAAGAAGGGCAAATGAGATTTGGCGATGGGTTCATCTGTGAGCCCCTAGAAATAGGATTTGTGCTTAGGCAAGATGACAATAAGATTTCATAGGATATGATGGTGCACAGTTATGAGGCAAGGCTGTTTCAGCTTTGTTGCCATTTCTGTGCGTTAGTTAGAATGTGTAACGTGAAGATGGACAATTAATCTGCATGACAGGAGGATGTCTCTGTCCCAGTGGTCGATGAGAACCCTTGAGAACTAGAGTCGAAGCCAAATGTTGTAAAATCTGGCACCTGCTTTGCTCTGCTCTCCTCCAATGATGAGTTATGGTGTCCTTGCACTGACTGAGTAATCAGTCTTTGCCCACCCCACCCCCTCTCTCAGTCTCCCTTCTCTTGCCCCTCATCCCTCTTTTCTGCCGTCTGTGCATGTACAGTGCTGGGCATTTGTCCAGGATCTCCTCAAGCCCTCCTTACAGCCTAACGTCCAATCTACCATTCTAACTCATTCATCATTTAGCTGCACACAGATACTGGAAAATTCAGAGTGAAGTTGTGTAACATGAGATGGACAATGATGTAGCATACCTTCATGTTGCTGAGCAATCTGTAGATTAATGATTAATATTCAGAGTCGCAATTGGGAATGCACAGAATTGCAGGGGCATAGTACTTTTGTCTCTCTGATACAGTATTAATCCTCATTCAGAAAACTGACTGCTGTAATGGAGAATTTATCAAAATTAAACCAAATACAAGAATAGCTTGGCTTTGTGCAACACACTTTATTCTCACTTTTAGCCCATCACTTTGTTTCTCCCACTGTCTCGTCTCCTGATTTCTTCTGTGTTGTTCTATTGGAGATAAAACTGTGTCACTTCTCCCCGACAGTCTTGGCAGGGAGCAGGATTACTGGCCTAACGGAAAAGACCCATGGCATCTATCACAGTGACAGTGGGTGCCTAGGGCCTCATAAGAGCCAGTGCTGTCTGCCCAGCTATTGCTGGGCTGCAACACTTCATCTAAATTCTCCACTGAGCTGATTCAGGGCTCCACTCTTTATTGTCAAGGAGATAAGTGTAGGCCTACACAACCCTAGGAATGTGTGCTCCTCTCCGGAGGGAGTAAAGCAGCTGGGTTTGGACAGCCTACAAGCCAAACAAGGTATTGTTAGGGTGCTTTATTTCCATTTGTTGTCTCGGAGGGGGCTCTTGAAGTGATGAGGGGAGAAAGGGCGAGAACAGAAGAATTTGTACTTAAACTGCATTTTATTTGTAGGATGAGCTTACTGCAACAGGGATAAAGTGTACACCCTGGCCAAACCAACTTCTTTCTCTTTGGCTTGATTAAAACAGAATAATTGAATCCACAAGTGAGTATGCAAAGGAGTCTAGCCTCCAAGCAATTTTTTTTTTTTTTCTTTCTTTTTTTTTTTAGAAGGAAGAAGAGGAAAGAGAGATTCATGGATGAATGGATGGTGTAGGTGTGGCTTCACCAAAACTTTCCTCATGTTTACACTTTGATTTTTGGCCAAACAGATGTCGCAGCTGCTCAGTATGTTCATGCCATTAGTGTGTTTTTGCATCTGTTGTGAACATTTGTGAATATTGATTCTAAATTAAAACATAGAAAGCCCATAATGTGTAACAGTGTCTCTGTGCTGACCTTTGCCCTTAAAATCCTTCAGATGGGTGTGTTGTGCCTCTCATCCTCTCTTTGGACCGTTGATTTGTATTGATTTCAACCCTCCGTTGGCACGAAATGTAATCCATACTGATACACCAACAACAGAACCACCAGCCAACACCCACAGACAGTGTGTGGAGTACAGGCATTAGTGGGTCTGTCTATTCGTCTGTGTGTCGTCCCCTCTTGATCAAACCTTTTATGAGTTATGACTCATCGTAAAACAATGGAGGGAGGGGTTGGGTGTTTTTGCGGTTATATTGTGTCTGCGACCTCCCCTTACCCTCTTTATTCCCCTTTACTCTTCTCCTCATTTCACCTTCCCTCTCTCCCTTCAGAGGAAGCCTTTCACTCAGTGCTGTCCACCTTGATTCTTATACTTGAGTGGTCATGTCAATTCAGATTTTGCTCACATATAGGGTTAGAAAAATGACCTTAATTAGCTGCACTTCACATTGCAACCCAAATCTTTTGATGACAGCCAATTACACTGTCCCATAGCTATGAGTCCTTGTCTGTGCAGTGGTTGTGATCTCAGGGAAACAAATGGTCATTGTAATGGTTAATGTAATGTGGGAGCGGCATCTGTGTGCTGGCATGCTACTCCACTGAAAGCCATCAAAGTCAGCGTGTGTTTGTCAGTTCATGTCTACATCACTGACCAAATCGGCAGACCAAGAACTAAAAGAAGACATAATGGAGATTACTGTAATTGGTGATGGGGTTACACAGTTCCTTAAGGCAATTACATGTTATTATTCAGCTCTTGTTGTTCAAGTCAATCTGTCTGATTAAAAACAGATGTCAAATTATTTACATTGGTGAGGTTTTGCATTGTTTTTGATCACAAGGGATCAAGTGTAGAAATGAGGACTAGTTCTGCCTGCGGCTGACGAATCGCTCATTTCACAGACATTTGTTTGTAGGTTAGCCAGTGCAGCAGTGCATTGCAGCACAGACTATGTCAAATTCTTGGAGCCTGACAAGGCAAATGCATTGTGTTGAGATTTCACAGAGCCCAGTATAGCACAAGCAGATTTTTATGTAGGTTACTGCTTTTCATATCACTGCACTGCAAGTATGATGCACAAATGCCATGTTACGTTTCACTCACCTCGATACACATCTCTTTCTGATTGTCAAATTTAATACTATAACAGGGTTTTGGAACGTGGCTGTAGTTTATGCTGCTTGTTTCTGTTGAGCTGTTCAGAGCAGGTCTGTTGTTTTTAGAGTAAGACATGCCTGTTAGGCCTCCATGTGGCCCTCAGTTAGGCCCTGAAAAGCATAACTGAATAACATTACAAATTAGTATTTTCTCTGTTTCATAAGATGCCCACAACTATATTACAGGTGTGGTGTAGCTTAAAAATACAAAGAAATTTATTATTATTTGAAAAGGTTGGCTGACAATCTACATTGTATTTTATTTACCAGAAGGTCAAATTTGTCAGGAAATCTGTTTGACTGCACTGTTTCTTCCAGCGTAGACAAAATTGCATCTTTTCAAGTTTCTCACATGGGCAGATGATGCAGCAAGAACAAAATATCTGGAAAAATCAGTGTCCAAAGAGAAACATGGCCACACATCCAAACACTTTTCAATCAGGAAGCAACATATTTTATACATGTCATTGTAATTGTTAGCCTAACTATCACTATCAGTACTGCTGGCATGAGATTGGGATTTGACGTAGATTTATGCCACTTGATCTTGGGCTGTGCAATAAATCAAATTAATTCAATTTTGCCTCCTTGCAAATGTGTAAAATGACTGCATCATGAAAATCGAGTTATAACGATGCACAAAAAGGTTACTTTTAGTTAAAAATGTAATGTAGAAGATAGCTGCTTCTTTTTTTTGTCTCGATTTTGGATAGTGACAGTGACAGGAAAGTTGGGGATAAAGAGGGGATGACATGCAGCAAAGGGCCGTCGGTCGCACTCGAACCCATGGCAGTTGCGGTAAGGATTGAGCATAAGTAGTATTCTGTATACTGGTGAGCCACTGGGGAGGCGCCACAGATGGCCCTAAAGCATTAAGTGATTTATAGACAAGTAACAAGGAAAGCCTTAGAAAAGATTATTCTAGTCTAACCTACTGGAAGTGTGAATTAGATCTTGTTTTTATGTATCCTTTAATTCTTGCTATATTTTTATGATGATAATAGGCTGAAAAATGTAAATTGGAGTCAATAACACCAAGATTTCTGACTTGGTTTTTAGGCTTCAAAGAAAGGAAATCGAGATATGCACCAACTTTCAGCCATACTAATTTTGCACCAAAAACAATTATCTCCATTTGGTCTTTGTTCAGTTGGAGCAAATATTGGCACATCCACCCACTGATTTGGGCAATGCACAGGTGCAATTTTTTTTACGTTTTGCTTGCCAGAAGTTCATTGCACCCTAAACAGGTTGATGACAGCTTTAATTAAAATCATGAGTCAGCCCCATGCTTGAAAAGATTTGAAAATGTTATATTGCCCAGCCCTAACCCAGCCTGAACCTGATGGGCTATGGTAAAAGTATCATGTTTTTGGTTGAGGGCCATTCTGTTGCGAAAGGTTTTGGGCTTGGATGGGTTTGATCATTGACAAATGAGCCTCTCTTTCTCTGTCTCACTGTGACAGTCATGAGCCCATGTGTATCGAATAGATTTGCATTCACAATACCCTGTGGCCCTTTCTGCTCCTGATACTTTTCATTGTCTCAGTTGTCATCACCTCTACCTTTGCATTGCCTCTTTTCTTTGTCATTCTTCTTTGTTCAAGCTTTCCATTCCACCTCCATCTTTCTTTTTTTCCCCTCCTTCTCATTACAGCCTGCCCTTTTATCTTGGTAGTGAGTGGAGAAGGAAGGAGGCATTAATGTGGCAAAAGATGGATGGTGCTGTTAATGTGTTCCCATTGTTGAAATTGCTTTTGTGGTTTACATTAGGACAGGACAATTATTTATGCGTGTAAATGCATATAGAGGTGCAGCATCACATTTCATGTTTGGACCTTTGCCAACAAAAAATTAAGCTGTGTTCGTTTTTGTTCTCGAGTGTTTGTTTGCCACTTGACCATGTCCTTCTTTCTCTGCCTCCAGGCCTGCTACAGCTCCCTCAACAGCTCGGCCTGCATCCACCACATCTAGGCCCACCACAGCTACAACCAAGTCCTCCACCACTGCAGTTGCCAAAACCACTGCCTCTAGAGTTACTACAGTACCCTCTACTGGCAGGACCACAGCAGCACAGCCTCCTAAAACTGCTGCTGCTAAAAAAGGTTAGAAATTGATCCTTGTTCTGTGCAGGAGACACTTTTCTGAAGCCATGTCACAGAGCTGTATTCAGATGCTTTTTTTTTTTTTTTTCTTAAAGGAGTGGATTGTATTTACATTGTATTTACACATCTAATGGCTATGGTTAGACAGTTTCAGGTTATTAACCTAAATGTCTGGAATAAAGTAGCATGAAGTGGTTGAAATTAGTCCCAGCAATACCATATGACTATGTAAAAATAATTATTTATGAACAGATAATCCATGATGTCAGATTCCTTATGAGTCTGTGCACTGGACATACAAATTAATATTGTTAGTGTGCCTTTGGTAGAAGTTAGTTGACAGTCCAAATGAAAATATCACAAAAATGCATAGCTGAAATTGACTGATTCAAAAAATTAATTTTTTTTGACATTCAGATTGGAAGCATTGAATTTTGTTGTTTTTCTCTTGGCATCAGATGTAAGTCGACCACCTTCTACTACAGTGGCTAAGAAACCTACAACAGCTACAACATCAGCTGCACCCAAAAAAACGGAACCATCGAAACCTGTGGCCACTGTAAAGCTCAATGCTGCCTCCAAATGGTCTGCAACAGCAAAGGCAACAGACCCCAAAGTGTCACAGTCCAAAACTCAACAGCCTGCAAAACCTCCCACAAAGAAACCTGTTGCTGCTGTTCGGTTCCCTGCCCTTAACAAACAACCCCTTGGCCGAACCCCACCTGCCTCTCCAGCCAGCAAACCTGCAAATGGCAGCACCTCTCAGGCAAAACGTGGAACCAAACCCACTCAGGCTGTCCCACCTTTTACTGCTATCAAGAAGACAGGGGTTTCAGATGCTACCACACCTGCTACAGAAGCACAGAGTACTGCCGGTGCAGCAGTAGCAGTGGTAGTAGCTGCCACAGCAGCAGCTATTCTCGCAGAAACACAAGCTGAGGCTACAGTGGCCTTACCACAAGGATCATTCCTTGCTGCCTCTGCACCAGAGGAGGTCCCTCCCCCACCCTTGGCACAGAATACCCCACCAGAGGTGGTACCTCAAGAGCTTGCGCAAAGTCATGCAGCTGCTCCCACTCCTCCAGAAAGCCCTGTCAGGACAGCTTTACCACAAACATTTCCACCCCAAGAACAGCTAGAAATCAGTGCTCCTTTACTAACAACGCAGGAGCAGATCCCTGCCCCAGCTGAGCCCACATTACCACCTGTGGCCTCCCCTCCAGGCCTATCAGAAGAACCTGTTTACTTGCTAACAAACCAAACCCCCTCCACATCTAAAACCCTCCCAGAAGTAGCAAATGACATCCCTCAGATAGATCCTCCCACCGATCTAAATGAGGAGGATGATGAAGAGGAGAGGGAGAGAAGCCAGCTGGTTTCTATGTCTGAAATGAGTGGGACCACACAGCCCACAGAAGAGTCCCATCCTGGATCAGTTGGACCAGTGGGCGGGTCTGCTTGGCGAGCCAGTGGCGCCTTGCTTTCTGAGCTGGACTCTGAAGATGTAAGCGGCAGCCAGCAGGGTGCGTCTGAGTTTAGCACCCCTGGTGTAATGGAGGGCACAGAGAGCATGGATGATCTGGGAGAAGGTAGCCTCAAAGGAGCCATTGACATGGAAGGTGCCTCAGCAGGTTCCCCTGACTCTGAGAAGGTTCCTGACATACCAGTTAATGACTTTGATGAGGATGAAGATGAGGAGGACGATGACAATGATCGTGTGTGTGACATGGATGTGGGCTCAGAGCGGACAGATGAGCTGCAGAGACCCAGGCATGACAATGATGTGGATGATGATGAGGAGGATGAGGATGTGGAGATGGCTAGTGAGGGGGTGACAGAGAGTGGCCTGGAAAGCTATGGGAATGCAGATGAGGATGACTTTGCTGAGGATGAAAGACTAGACAACTTGAACAGAGTGGCCCAGCCCCCTCCTCCCCCTCCTCTGCTGCCCTCTGCCCCAGCTGCTCAGTGGGACCAACCAAACCCCTTCGCTGATCACTGGGCAGAACCTCTTCAGCCACAGCAGGTTCTTGAGCACATCTCCCAGATGGCAGGAGCAGCTGTAGCAAGTCCTTTGGGAGACCCCTGGCAAGCAGACTCTGAGACCCCAACTCAGACCCCAGCCCAAGCCTGGCTAGAACTAGGCTCTGCTCCTTTTGTTAATGAAAACCAAGAAGCCCCCCATCATTCCTCTGTCAGAGATGAGCCACAAAATCTGCAGGCCCAAATGTACTTGGATCAGCCCTGCCCTGCCCCAATGCAGACCCTGACCCCAGCTCCCCTCTCTGCCCCAGGAATGTCTTTGTCAAGCACCCTGAGCAGTGAGACCAGCACACCTGAGGAACTTGGTGACTACAATCGAGACGGGAAGCTCCAGCCTCAAGATGCGCAAGTCCCACTGCTTTCTCCCCAGCATGACATGGACTACCAGGACCTGGGCATCCACTTGGAGAGCGGAGACAGGGAAGGAGAGGAGGAGGCAGAGGCAGAGACCCTGCCGGCTGACGAAGTCCTTGGAGGCCCTGCAACTGCCCCCACTTCCAACCCTTCCTCATCCTCCGTAACAGAAGACGAGGCCAGTGACACAGAGGGAGAAGCTCAGTTGGATGATTCTTTGGAGAATCCAGCAGTCAGTCTCATCACCTTTGACAGCCAGCCTTCAGCGCAGCACTGCCTGTCCACTGTGGAAGAGGGAGAGGAGGCTGAGATGGAGGAGGCCGGCGCAGGTGAAGACACCACCCCACCTTCAGCTACCTCGTTGGCGTCTTACGGCTTTGACACCATGACCACAGCTTCAAACTCCAACGCTCAGTCCACAGGGGAGAGCTGCATCAAGAGCCCTGGCATCTTCTCCCTGGAGGAGCTGCCTGAGGAGGCCAAGGAGCCCTGTCTCATCCCACAGCCTCTCACCCAGCCATGCCTCGCAGAGCAGCAGTACATCGAGTGTGGGAAGCAGGGAGCAGAGTCAGCTGAGCTTGTCCACGAGGAAGCGCCGGGGTCAGAGGAAGACCCTTCATCAACTCTGTACACTTTGCAGCAACCAGAGGAAAACCCAGATGACATCCAACCTCCCTACTATTCTGCTATCTGTGAAAAGACTGAGAACTCTTTCGCAGGTAATGTATAGTTCATCATCTCCCTAACCGCCCAAATAACATCCCTTGTCTCCCTCTGGCCCTGTTCTAGCCTCCCCAAAACAATATCTCACTGTTGTAGTTCTTGTTGTAAGTGTTTGTCCTGAAATCTCTGGGGGTGGACGTAATCAAAGTAAAACTTAAAAAAACAGAGAGCAAAAAAAAAAAAAAGGGAAGAATTAAAAAAAGAGGACAGCAGTGGCTCTTCCCTCTGATATAACATTTCCATTATGAGTATATGGCTTCAATTCCTGTATGTGCAATAGCTACTATTTACTCCTAATGTCTGAGCGTGTCTGGGTTTTGGTTTCTGTTTTATTTAACACAGAATTATGTGGTTGCCCTGAACTGGCATGGATTTGACTTGTCTGTTTACAGCTCTTAAAGAGGGAAAACAAAAAAAATGAAGCTTAACAAAAGAAGTGTGGAATGAACTGTTTAACATGTTTTCATGTGTATTTATCCTTTTCACTCAAAGCTGATAATTGAAAATGAGTTTTGATTGATTGTATATTCATGTTTGATTTCGCTCTCCTACCTTACAATACAGGTAATCTTCCTTTTCCTCGATCACTCCCCATCTCTTCTTGCACTTTAAATTGTACCCAAGCTTTTTCTTGTGTTTATCCATCTTTTGGAGTAATTAACCTTAAAACTTTAAATAAAGATTAGATTTTTACCATGATGTACTCTCTCACCGTACAGTTTTATTGAAATGAGCACTTTGGAGTTGAATGGAAGGCATATTCATGGTCATCCAACACTACTGATCTTCATTTAAAGTTCCTGTTATTTTTTTATTTTTTTTACCTGTGGCTCTAGACACCTCATGATATTGCAGACACTCAAGTCAACAGTCATAGCCATTCAATGCTCCACTCTTGCCATACACTCACACAGACACTCATGTGTAAGTTATGGCCTTTCGTTTGAAAACTGGATACGATAAACAGCGGAACTCATGCCCAACCTGAAAGACTTCACTGGTCTGACATCTACAAAACTGGAATGAATCTGCTGTGACTTCATCATCATCTTGATCATCCATGCCACAAGACCTTCTCATCCGTGGATCGAACTGCAGCATCTAAAGCAATAAAGGAGTTTGACATCTCATTGTCCAGCATCAAGAAGGACGCAACACTGCTTATTCTGCTGCTACTTTAATTTCCCTCAACTCTATTGTGGGTGTGTTGCTCTTTTCTACTGGCTTTTTTTTGTTTTGTTTTTTGTTTTAGCATTCTTGCTGCACTGTTCTACAGCCATGTATTAAAGTTAATTGAGCTTATGCATGTCACTGTTGCACAATGACTAGACTTTCATCTCATTACTTTGGATTGGTTTGTTCAGGGTCAGCCAAATAGCTTGGCTCTAGGTCTGGATATACTTAGGTTAGAATAATATCTAACCTCAACATGATTCCTTCTAAAGCCAAGCTATTATTTCAGTTTTCTTGTGATGCTGGATGTCTATAAATGCATGGAGAGCTTTTGCATGTATCACTGGTTGACTAACTATAAACTCCATTCATGGGTGATGACGGTTTAAGCTGGCAATAGGCTTTTCTGTGGTTGTTTGTCTCACCATTGTTGATAGTATTTGCATATACAGGAAGTTGGCTGCTTTTTTCGCACACAAAAATCTTTCTGGGTGTCATTTAAAAAAAAAAAAAAAAAAAATACATGTAGAAAAACAATCATTTTAAGTATGCACAAATGCTCTCTGCACAAATTTCCGTACCCTGGCCCCAGTCACCACCCCCAGTCACTTCACCTTGGGTCACTATTTACTGGTGTGTTCACTGTTATTACACAAATACTACAAATACTGGTCTAATACAGGCTGTATCTGTCACTGCTGCACAACTTGCAAACAATGTCTTACTGTCATTTGCTCAAAGTACAAAACTACAAATAATTGCCAGCCAGTTTGGTTCTGTAGGCTACTGGCAGACCTTTGGGCTTGGCTTCACAATGCTTTCACTATTCCCTCAGCAAGTATGAGCCTCTGAAGGCCACCCCCTTCCCTATACACTCTTCTGCTTGTACTCACTGCACCGCTGTCACTGTCCTGCTGCCTGTGACTTCTGTTTTTATAACATCACGCTACTGTAATCTTCCTTCCCACTTCCTCTCACACACAGGCTTCACTGCACTACCGCACCATCACCGCCGCGATCACTCAGCATACCCTAGAACCTACTGCGACATCGTCATACCTCATGGCGCCTCTGTTACCCCACCGAAGCTGACCTGTGCTGACCTCCCACCCAGGAGCCCCGGGCAGCAGGCGTTGAGCCCACAGCTCCTCAGGCTGGAGCAACACCAGAGACAACTGCTGGAGCTGCAGCAACGCAGGGACCAACAGTGCAGACCACTGGAGGAGGCAGAGCAGGAGAGGAAGAGGCGGGAGGAGGAGGAGCAGAGGAAGAAGAAGGAGGAAGCGGAAGAAGAAATAAAGAGGAATAAAGAGGAGGAGGACAGGAAGATAATAGAGGCAGAGATGACAAAGAAGGAAGAGGAGCTGAAGCAGAGGAGAGACCTTGAACAACAACTGCAGCAGCAACAACAGGAGCTGAAGCAAAGGCAGCAAATCATGCAGTGGCAGCAAGAGCTGCAACAATCTAATAAAGGTCAGACGGTGCTGTTGTCCCCCTCCTCTGGCCTTTGCACTATCTATGAAGCACTGGAGAATAGTGATGAAGGGGAGGCTGAAGATGAAGAACAGGGAACAAAGAAGCTGAACCACACTGAAGAGAATGAAGAGCTCAAGCAAGAGACGTCAAATGAAGACATTGACGATGATTGTGAAAGGGAGACGTCAGATGAAGACAAACATAGAGACTCTTCATCTTCAACTGAGATCCCGCCTCCTCACCAAGACTCCCCTCAGACACCCAGCAGCCCCTCCCAGGATGGTGACAGCTCCTCCCCTTGCCCTCCCGAGTCTCCAGAGCGACCTCCACCCCTGGACCTGGATTGGGGGAAGAAAGTGGACATAGTCCAGCAGCTGATCAATCAGACTCTTCTGCTCAATGGAGATGGCTGCTCCTCCCTGCTGCTGATGCCAGGGGGTGCAGGAGGCACACTCAGCCCCCTGGAGAGCAGCCTGTGGCCCAGCCTGCTGCCTCCACTCACCCCTCCCTCTGCCACCGTCACCTCTGTCAGTAGTTTCTCCCCAGAGGCCACTGGAAGCTCCCCACAGGGAGAGTGGACAGTGGTTGAGCTGGAGACACATCACTGAGGGACCTGAGTGCGTGATTTAACTCACACACTTTAATCTGCAGATCCTGCAGTAATGTTAAACGTTAACAACACTCACACAGGGATGGTGACACAAGTGCTGTCTATACGTGCACACATACATGGGAATTCAAGATTAGAAGAGACAAACAAGACAGGGTAATATACACATGTATGCAGAGTGGCCCACATTTACTGTGGTGTTACTAAACACAATAAAGCAAATTAATATTTACTTGTGGAACAGCTGTGAACAGCTGTACAAGATATTATATACAATATTTGGGCTGGGAAAAATTTGAAGTTACCAGAAGAAATTCTTTCACATCGATTTGCATCACAATATCTGTTAGAGGATAAACTAGATCACTTAGATGTCCGTCCCATTGTACTGAATGATGCAGGGTTGTTTTAAAATGTAATTCCAAAGTATTTCAGAAAAATAACCCTCAGAGAATTATTTTTGTAGTGTTAAATTAGGTATTACAGTTCACAACATGTAAGGAAAATATCAATGATGGATCACAAACATAATAATTTATATTGATAGAATGCCCAGTCCTGTAGGCAGACCCGTAAACTGTGGTGCTTTAGATCAGTGGTTCCCAACCAATAAGGGGCCACAAGATGAATCTGAAGGGATCTAAATGTACTGTAAAAACAAGCACATTTAACACACAGACACTAATTGTTGGCGGTGCTACAGTTTAACAGCTGGCGGTTTATTTCAAGTATGTATGAAGTTTAATTGATGCAAAAAAGGTAAGGGACTTTCTTGTTCTGAATTAAAACTCTCAGGTAGTGCTTACCCCCAGGCTACCCCCTGCTGACAAGAGAATGGTCAGTTTAAGGATTCAGAAAGTTGAAGACTGTATTAAGGTCGTGGTTATGGTCAAGGTAAGTCAAGTCACTGAATCAGACTGAAATTTTATATTCTGTCTTTCTACTTTTTATTAACCAACTGTTTTCAAGCCTTCTCTACAGTTTGAGGAACAAAACTGAGTGAGTGTTAAATATTTGGTCATATTCTTAGGCTTCATTGAAATATATGTCAAAACATATATATATATATATATATATCATATATATGTTTTGATATATATATATCCCAAATTAAGATATCAGACAGAATGATAAAGGTATTTAACTACAATGCTGCCTAAGAGTCTCTGTTCAGGGCAAGAAAGTCTCTGATGCTGCCAGTGAAGAACCTGCGTCTCATCGCAGCCACACAGAAATTTAAGAAGACAAGCTTAACACAACACCACACCGAAACTCAGCACCTCTATTACCTCACACACGATATCCTACACCATGGCAAACACAAGACTTTACAGACTATAATATTACATTTCAATCCTTTAAACCCACACACCTGAAACCATGTGATTACTGACAGAATCCCATGATGCATCACTGCTACTGACTTAACAGGGTGCAACTGGACACTTTTCTTTATGCCAAATCTATGTGCCATGGGTAGCCACTCTCACCCCAATGGTGCCAAATGGCCACTATTAATCTAAGTAAAATACATGGATAGATTTGGTTGCTTTTATTTAAGTTCCTCACCTGTAGCCCCTTTATTTGAAGCCAGAGCTGTGCATACATGCTGACAGTTTCCTTGTCACCCTATTTAAAATTGGGAATACACTGGAGATATTTTGCTACTGAATAATGAAAGAAGACCACTGATCCCCAGATTTCTGTGAAATTGCACTTAATGAAATCCCTAAAGTCTTGTAAGGTATATTCATTCTAATATGTTGATCACAGACGCCTAAAAACTATGGCTGGTTATTTACAAGTCTCTGCTGTCGCCTGCTTTCTCAACTTACTTTGGTCTAATTTATTTGCAAACTGAGATCAAAGAAATCATCATGTTTACCAAAGGTTAGTGCGGCATGCAAGCATTTCCCTTTGAAACACTGGAGTCAGGCGCTAATGAGGTTTTAGTTATGTGCATATGATTGTGTTGATAAATGAGGTTTGTTAGTGATTCATTTAAATACTGCTGAAGGTTTGTTTTTGCAAAAAGATCTCTAATGGTCAACGTCACTGTTCTGTAGCTGCACATGAACTTTTCCATAGGTGTGGTCTTCCTTAGATTCTCATGCTCGCGTGTTAGATGACGTTACTTCAGTCACAGACAACAGACAGATGATTGTCTGTGATTACACCGGCCCTCTAGTCTGGTAACGTACAATACACAGACTTGATAATTTCTCTGGGTTTTAACCGATACTGCTGTGAAGGTCAGGGGTCACTGTATTGTCTTATGAGGAGGAGGAATATTATTAAAAGGGAGGGAATTCTGGGATATCAGGTTATTCTGGGTATTAACTGTGTTAATGTTGAATCTGTGATGAGTTGCGGTACGGTTGTGTGTTTGTGTGTGTGTGTATATATGTGTGTGTCTGTCTGTCTGTCTTTCAGTCAGCGTTTAAGACAGTCATATTGAGATTCACTGTAATGTCAGTTTCTAAGATTAGGGAATTCTTTAAAGCCAAATTTTCTAACACCCCTTTTAGATCGGACTTTTATTTCCTCTCCTGTTCCTTTAAATCTGTTTTATATTTAGTCAGTTCTTGGCTTGTTGCCTTGTCCTCCAGTGTTAAAACCGTATGAAGGCTGAATTGTTTAGCTGAAGTGAAAACTGAGGAGATTTGGCATCCAGTCCTGTTACCTTAACTGACTTTTAAGACAGCTTCTTGCCCCTTTCCCACTATTGGATCCAGCAAAGAAAATTACCCTTATCATTGCACACAACTTTGTCCAGTCTCTTATCAAAGTTTGTGTAGTACATGAGAAGCTGCATGTCCGCACCTCCAGGCGGGACACATTACACACACTGCATTTTTGACAAATTTGGACTTTTTAAATGTGCTTTCGCAAACCTGTCTGTGTAGTGTTTTTGTAAGCGTTTGTGTGTATATTGTTTAAAGACTGATCACTGTAATGAAGGGAAACTCCACTTTACTTTTGTACTTTAGAGATTTAGAAGTATAGTAGCCCTTTAAGAGTCATATATAGATTTTTATTGAATTAGAGAATGAATGATGTTGGTTGTAAGTGGTAGATTTTATTCGTTGTTGTAAGTTAAATGCCTTTCTTTATGTCCAGTCAACAGAATTGATGGACTGAATGGTTACAAGGTCAAACTGAACACAGCAGGCTGAACTCTTGAGTGAACAATTTCATGCTCAAAGTTATTAAATCTCCCATTTTGGATATTAATTTATTGAAAATGAAGTGGAGCTTATGTGTACTAATTTAAATGGCTTGATGAACCTGTTGAAATTAAGTAAATTGGGTGTTCTCACTTGTGAGGCCCAAATAATGGCAGCTTGTTTTAAAATGTACAATTTTCCTTATTGTCTTTGACTTTCTGAAAAACAGAAACATGTGATTGTGTGTAATTATTTCAATACAATGTTTAATGTAAATAAAATGTTTTTTTTAATTGTGCTTCTGGACTTCTTTACAGCACAACAAAATGCTCTTAAAAATGTTAAACTCTTAAAACTTAAAATATAATAATAAAATATTTGCAAACTCTTATAAAAATCTTTAAAGCTTACAACATTAACACACTGAACAGAATAAAGTGACAAAATAGTGTAGCAAACCTTACACTTACAACAGACTTATCACAGTATACAGCATAAAACTACTTTTACATAATCTGACTAAAGCAATAAAACTATGGTTAAAGGTTTTAAGTATTATAATTGTGTGAGGTACTTGTGATTTCAGCTCAGGTGTTTCTACATCAACCTCCAGACGCATTTGAAACCAGATGTTCAACATTACAATCTCACATCAACTTGACATACAGGGCATACAGTTGTTTCATAATAACTATCCTCAGGATTTACTTCCAACATCCGAAGTTAGCTGAATTGGTCCAATCTCTTTCCATGAGCTGTATATCCAGGTGTATTTTAGAGGTAGATGTCATGTGTGCACTAATGCACACACGCTCCTCCTACAGGGCCTCCCGTCAGTCTTTTGTCTGGTGTGACAACAGCAGCTGCTGCAGGTAGTCTGTAGCACTGCAGCTAGACGGCTCATCACTGCCCAGGAACAACAGCCTCTGATAGCTGGCCTGAGGAACCTCACATATGATCCTGAAACATGAACACACACAAATGTATAGAGTCAGACAACCTATGCAGAGAAGCTGTGTCAGATATACTAATGAGGATCCTGGGTGCAGCTGGAATGCAATGGACTTTTTTAATGTGAGGAGTGCCTTTCTTTTGCAGGATTTAGCAGTTATCATTCTCTGCTATTTTACTCCCGACCCTGAGCATGGAGAAATCTCAAGGTAAAAGCATCTACAGAGAAATTAACAAAGAAATGTAAATAAGTGTACCAGTCATAGATGTCCTCTGTGGCGGGGTCTGGGTTCACCTGCACCCACTGACCGATGGACCATATCCTTGCCATGTTACCATGAGAGACGCCCTGGCCGCCGCCATCAGCCTCTGCATGTATGTTGGGAATATCCTCATAGCACAGGAAGTAACTTAAAGGGACAAAAACACAGCAGTAAGGTTAAAGAGTTTGTAGTAAGATTGAGTTTGAAAGTAAGAGAATAAGTTGACAATTAGAAATTACTGAGTGTGATGTCATATTAGCAGAAGGGTTTTTCGAAAAAAGATACTCATCAGCGCTTTGACAGAGGTAATAGTAGGTGGAGAAACTGTATCATCCAGACTCACTACTCTGTGTCTCCAACTATTTCTGCCTCCCTCTCCTCATTGTTTCCACCCTGCTCTTCTTCTGCCTGTTGCTGCTGCTTGTCTTGGAGCCTCTCCACATTCCATCGCATTCGTTTGTACAGGCCGGTGTCGACCCGGGCCAGGTATGGTGTCGGTTTACAGTAGCGGAACACTGTCAGCCTCAGTCGGCTGAGCTGACTCTGACCGATGCAGAAGTGAGACACGCTGGAAATGGAGACAGAAGAGTGGAGAGAATTAGACAGTAAAACTGACTGATACCTGCAGAGAACTTAGTGCTAGTTATACTAGCAAAAGTCACAGAAAATACCAATTTAAATGGGTGAATGAACATTTTAGGGAAATTTATGCTAATAAAAATACCAAGCAAAATTTGTAAGGACTGAAATCACACGACTGTGCTGTGATGCACCTAGGGAGTATTGAGGAGGCTATACAAGAAAGAGAAACCTGTCAAGCATTTATTAAAGGATAACCATGAGGTTGAGCTTCCAGGAAAAGAGCAATGGCCTGATATTGTACGGAAACTTTACTTGGCCAATCTTTTGCTAGTTACATGAAACATTTTTAACAGAAATTAGGAAATAAAATCATTTACATGAAACAAACTGTGGCACAAGTAACTGTTTTGTTGAAATTGAATAATTTAATGTATATATTTATGTCTGTTATGTTGCATTTGTGCTACTGTAACAGTGATTTTTTCCAAACACAAAAACAACAAATTTTTTTTTAACAAATTAGGACACACTGTTATTAGTAGAAACCTGTGTTCCTCTGTGTGTGTGTGTGTGTTTAAGAGTGTGTGTGTTTGCATGTGTGTGTTTAAGAGTGTGTGTGTTTCAGAGTGTGTGTGTGTTTAAGAGTGTGTGTGTGTGTGTGTGTGTGTGTGTGTGTGTGTGTGTGTATACCTGTTAGGCTCACTTTCATCTAAACAGAGGAGATTGTGGCTGGCGTAGGTTAACACCAGCTGCTCCAACCTGTCACACAGCTGCTGAGAGAAGTCTAGCAGCTGCACACACACGCACATTGTCGAAGTTAGAGTCAGATTGTAGCGGTTAAACCATGATGATTTCATACAGTGAACACAAATGGTCTTCTCATTCAGCAAAAGATATGCCCTGCTTTAGGATACTGTTTGTTCCAACAACTGGATAAGGAACAGATCTAAATTATTCTGAGGCAGTTGACCATATCAGACAACCAAATTCATCAACACAGTGCACAGTGCTTACATACATTGTAATAGTGTATGTTCTCTGTGGTCTGCAATGTGACGTGCATCGGAAGAGGGTTTTTTTTCATGATTTGTTAAACCAAAGTGTAATTTCTGAGTTCTTCTCAGGGTGCCATTCATTAGGTTTTGAGAGAGGGTATGTGTCTGTTGCTTTCAATCAAAGTAAGGCATACAGTATGAGTATTGAAGCTAGTTGTGTGTCACAGGTAGCTTCATTCAAAATATAACTGAATGAAGCTACCTGGAGTACTACATAGTAGATGATACATATGTATATTTTCACACTTACTTCTAGTTGTGTTTAGCTGAACAGTTATGGTTTTATTTTCTTAGGTCAGATTGTGTTACCACCCTGATACAATGAAGGTTAATGGAAGCTTATGGAGCAGAGCATTGAAAAATGACATTTAAATAAATCCAGCAGACCTCCCTCTCATCTGGCTTTATAAACCATTTTTTTCAGTAGAAGGTAGTTGAAATGTCTGTTCCAACACCCGACTACATAAAACCAGAACTATCAGCAACATCCTAGTTGTGAGAAAATCCCTATAAAAACATTTACCCTTGTGTAGATGTCATAAGGCAGAGGGGTGTGCTGGGACACAGTGGTCCTAGCTGTGGATTCCAGGTGGTTAAAGTAAGGCTGACAGGTGTACAGGAAACTTGGTACCGCAGCAGCAAGAGCGTCTCTGTCTGAATGACCCTGTCTGCCAGAACACAAAGAAGAATTTCCTTGAAAATCAGAAAAAACCCAGATGAAATCAGTGCATTGTGTAGTTACCAGAAACCCTACCCATTCACAAGGCAGTTGTGTAGGTCATCTGCTTTGCTCATGAGGAACTGGAGCTGCAGCTGCATAGACTGGAGGCTCCTCGCCATGTGTCTAACCTCCAGGCAGCTGCAGGCCTCACAGTCACAGCTGCAGGCTGCATGTTTACCGCGGAGTGGCGCCAGAGCAACGTCAGCCAACAACGACAGCGGCTCATCCAGCTCTGCAATATATTATAAACATCAGGAGGAAACTTAACCATTTTAAAACACAAACAGCGTTAATTTCCAAATTATTTCAAGCAGCGGTGTCTTGAAGGATTGTAGAAAATGTGTTTTTTTAATTTAAATCATTAACGTCAAGGTATGCAGAATTTAGCTTTTATGTTAGAAAGTCGACACACATACAGGATACATTTTTGACCTTGTTGGCTGGTATTTTATTTACCCTCCCTGAAGTCTGACTGCCTCTCCCCGCTCATGTCCTCTTGAAGTCGGCCCCCAAACGCTTGTTGCATGGGCGCTGAGTTTTCGAGCTGGAGCTCAATTTGGCCTTCGATATCTGTCATGTTTTCTGCTGTAGATAAGTCGGTATTTCTTAGTAAACCTGTTGTTGATAATAAAACTCAACATTAGTTGATTATTTTGAAGCTGTTATTCACTGTATGACCCGTTAGCTGTATTACCCGTTAGCTAATTAACGGTAATGCTAGCGATGCTAGCAATACACCCAAGTTCAAACAAAGAAACAAACTTCAAATAAGAACTGTACAGTTGTCAGTTGTTGACTCAATCAATCCACATGACAGTTAAATATCTAACCACGCTGCAGTCTGTTGGTCACAATATTTTACTAACAGTCGTGCTGACTTTACCGTTAAGTAGCTACCTAGCTAGCGGTTAAGCTAACTTTACCTTTCCTCATGGAGGTGTGGCGTGAAAGGTCAAAGGTTGCTGCATCTCAATAACAAAACAACAAAATATGATTAAAAGTTTTATTTTTTATCAGTAATGTTAGCTTTTCTTTGGGGTTTCCCATACAGAAAATATCAAAACTAATGTTTGGAGCAAAATAATAAATAAAAAATGGTCTAATTAGATTAGAGTTGAAACTGAACAGTTTAGCTTGTCGATTAATGATCAGAAAAATAATGCACAACTATTTTAATAACTGAACAACTGCTAAAGTCATTTATCAAGCAAAAATGCCAAATATTCGCATGTTTTCGCTTCTCAAATCTAAATGAATGTCAGGTTGGTTTATGGAAAACTGTATTGGGCGCTTTTGAATGCTTGTAATGGCCTAAATTAGTAATTGAAAGAATTATCAGTGCATTGATTCAATAAACCATCATTATACCAATTATTTAGCCAATACTTGTTTATTATCATGGTGTTATAGCAATCTGCAATGCCCATAGTGACATAATTATTATGCATTAGCCATATAAGTAGAAATCTCAGATGTTGGCAACATCCTATTTCCCCAAATTAAAAAAATATAAATTAATGCACTGATGCAAATGATGGTATTTAGTCTCAGTTGTACAAGAACGAAATTTCTTTGTTTTATTATTGTATATGTTTAATTTCTCACAAAGTTCTAAGTATAACATCCTGGTATCTAAGGTGGATCAGAAGAAATTTTTACACTCTGTAGTTAGCCATATAAAGTATCATAGCTAGCATATGTTTTGTTGAGATTTATAAAGGCAGTTTGTTATACTGGCATTAACATATAAAAAATATTCAACACAAACATTTGCATAATACACTCTTTGGCATGTACGATATGAAACATTTTGTTGTCAAGACTGTTCAATTATCTTTAAAAGTTTTTACTAACCAACAAAGACAGCATTGCAGTTTGATGTTAAATTCTCAAAACTAATATTTAGTCCAAACATCCTGACAACAGGACAGAAATCATTGTTTGAAAATTTGAACAATTAAGAACAACTGGTCAACTTATCATGATGATTACCACGCTATGTATAGGATATGTAGTATGTCTCCTGGAGTGCTGGGGGTTATTCTCTGTTCCTGCTTCCTTCTTATCTTTCTGCTGGCAAATTTTCATTTTGCAAATCAGTTATGCAAATGTGGTCCAGTTCAATTTCTCTATCAAATCTACTAAAGGCACCTATTCGCACCACCATAAGAAGGACCTGTGGTTGGCACTGTCAACCCACTGCTTTGGCCCAGACTGAAAGGTTTCAACAATTATTGGACATTCATGGTCCCAAGAAGATGAATAATGCTGACTTATGACCTTTACTCCTCTGCCACCAACAGGACAATTAATAGGATAAGTTTTCACTTATCCTAATAAAATTCTCAGCATCTATCAGATGACTTGGCACCAAATTTTGTACAGACATTATGGTTCCCAGAGGATAAATCCTAATGACTTTGGTGAGCCATTGACTTTTCATGTAGTGACATCAGTGGGTCAAAAATTTAACTTGTCCAGTACTTTGGTTTATAACCAAATACCAATAACTAATGACACTCCCTTCAGCCTCAGCTGTAAGTAGCAAGCTAACACAATAAACTAAGACAGTGAACAGGGTAAACATTATACCTGCTTAACATCAACAGACTTGCGTTGTCATTATTGGAGCTGCTCATTGCAAGGTTCTCACAGAGCCATTAGTATGACTACAGACACTTGTTTATGCTACATTTACCTGATTGTTGTACCTGTAGTCACTAGTTGCTTTGCAGATTATTGATACTACTGATATGAAGTCTTGTGTTGAGTGTCCATACTAGTATCCTGGGCACATAAATGCTCTCCTTAGTGCTGCAATATTTGGAGCAACTCTGCTGCTCTTGTGTTCATGTATGCAGTGATGACCTCTTTGTTATTTTGCATTTATTGTTTACCATTAGAAAAATGTCATGTGATTAAGTAATTAACAGAGAATAGTAAAAAGAAATGACTCACCGTTGGCAAATTATTTGGTGGTAATTTAAATATATTCTGATGTAGCCTATTAGCAATGCATTCACTTCATAAATCACAACATATGTATCTCCCTTACACATTAGCTGCTTTTAACAATAAAAACTATCAATATAGGAATTGTTATCAGTGAGGCTGGCCCTGTTATGACTCATATTATACTGAAACCAAATCACCCTGCCCTCAGAAAATAAATAATAAGCTCATAGAATAAAATACACTGCTGTAGATGAGACTATCCCACATTATGTAAAGTAGTTAAATGCTAGTTAATAGCTCCACCTCATCAAGCAACAATATTAAAATGCTGAATACCTATTAATACACCAGTATAAATAATCTAAACACTGTAATGTATTGACATAATAATATACAGTACATGCGCCCTAATAATATACTGCCTCTAAAATAAGCCATTTTGATACATTCATGAACTTTAACTGAAATAAAGTTTTAAAGGACTTTTACTTGCAGCAGACTATTTTTTACATAGCAACATTACTAGTTTACTGTTTCTACCACTGAGTATAGCGCTCTGTCGTCCTCATTAACTTGACATATTCAACAGTTGGTTTATTAGAAGTTACAGTTAACAGCAACAGCTAGTGCAGGTCACATGATACATCCGGGCGCGCCCTCGCCGCCCGGCCCCGGACCAATAAACGCCCGGGCGGCATCGCTCGAGCGTCGGGGGCGCGCAGCTGGGTCTGGCTTACAAGTGGTGTGTGTATATGCTCCTCTCCCGTCAGTTAGCCGCTGTTTGAATGTGATGAGATGCCGTCTTAACCCACATCGAAGAAAGACGTCTTTTTTTTTGTTTGAGCGTTTTTGACTCCAGCTAGCGGGATATTTAATGGACAGATTATCTTTCTATTGTCCCTCGTTGTGACTGTGTGAGCGGCTGCTGGAGGACTGACAAGCGGCTTTTTTTTGTGTGTGTGGCATGTGATACAGACCAGAGACTGAGGCGTGTTCGTGTTTCACGGATGTTACCGGGAAAAAGCAGAGAGGGAAGAAGGGTCTTTCTCTCATTTCGTGTTGTCTGTTTCAGCAGGACATGACGGAGGAGCCGCTGCTGGCGGATTTTATGGGGCTCTTGCTAGCTGTTGAATGGCAAGCACCCACAGAAGAAGATGGACAATGAGTCTGCAGCTCAGTAGTTTTGTGTGGATGCTCTAATGCGAATGACCAGTCTTCAAAAAAAAATAAATAAGTGAATGCATTTTTATGTGAGTGAAGTGAGGGCTAACGTTGGTCAAACACATTGAAAAGCGCTGGGAGGATCAATTCAGGCGCGGCCAGGCAAGCCAACAATGCGGATTACCTCTTGACTGTTTGCCTTTGTGTCAATACAGACTGTTTGTATAAAGTTGAGATAACATTCACAGGACCAATAGCCAATTCTTTTCCAACTATCATTTTATTTTATTGTCACGAAAAGGAGACAGTGCGCTGACCTGAGGGACAAATAACCACATGTGCACAGGTTGTCTGTGAAACTGCACAGGCTGAAAACAGAGCAACAGAGACAACGATGGCGAACGACTCGATACAAGTAAGTTGATGAAGTTGCAAACCTGCATTCATGACCTAATTTAACTGTATGTGAATTGGCTTACAACCTCTTCTCTCTGACAGTATCTTGGATGATCTTTTAACAAGGTATTTATACAACTGAAATAAATAAATTAGATCAGTGGTTACCAATTTTATGGCTTTAAATAGAGCAATATCTGCTTGTGACTTCTCATCACATGACTTTAGTTGTGGGAGATTTAGTCTAAGAATGATTTTTTCTCTTCAGATTTGAAAGATTTTTTTAATAGGCTGAAGAGGTCAAATTATTAGGTAATTAGGAAACATAAACATAATATTGTTTATTAGATCACATTTATTAAAACACTCATAGACTGCAGATAAAATAAAAATCCACTAGAAAACAGGTTATTAAGATATAAATAAATACAAAATGACATGTCTGTAAAGTGGTCAAGTGACACCATTATAACAGGCATTAACATGTTGTGATGGTGGGTGAAATATTCCTGATGTGCTCGTTGACTCTCAGGAGGCTTCTTGAAGACCTTTGGTGGCCCCAGAACCCCACTGTGAGGAACCACCAACCACTCAGTTGAATTGGAAACGGATAGTTTGTCTCTTGTTAATAATGTACAATGGGACACCTTCTGGTTTTGGAGAGATGCACAGAGCTTCAGTAGAGCTCAGTCACCTTGGTGTTGTACTGTAATGTGTTGTGTTCACCATGACGTGGGTCCATTGGTCTTACAAAGTCTTGCGTGTGGAGATGCAGCGAGTACATGCAAGACACAATAGTGGTGTGTGTTATAAAACCACACATATTATACACACATCATTCCCAACTCCCATTTGGTATTGGTTACTGTATGAAAGCAGGAAGACCTCTTACTTTGCATTTCACAAGGATTAGTTGAACGCTGAGGGAAAACACCCATGATTTCCTGATGTAGCATTTACGCATTATGTTATTGATTTTGCTTTGCTGTCAAGAGTCAGTAAGTGTTGAGTGACACTATCAAGTAAGACATCTACTTGACTTTTATTTTGAAATTCTTCTGACAAGGAGTGTGATGGGAAATGAGGAGGCAGATGAGCATAATGAAATACATACCTTTGAACTTAGTGAGCCGTTGTTCCAAAAGAGTTTGTGACATTTAAGTCGGAGTGAGGTTTGTGTATCAGTTGACATGCAGGTGTGGCGTTGCAAACAGTTCAGAAATGTGGGTGCTAGTGCTGTCATGCAGGTGAATACACACACAGTAAGAGGAACCGGTGTTCCTCTTATTATGTGTGAGTGGAGGACTCCCTGACACCATAAAATGCCAACTAAACGCTCGACAGTCCTTGTTTGCCCTCCTCCATCAACCATATCACCTATATTTGGCCTTTTCCGCCATTGCATTATAAATGAGCAAGGTGTGTTGTTTATGAATGATGTTTAAATACAGGCTCACATGAGAATTCATGTTCACACGGGATTTAGAGGGTGTTGACATTTTTGTTTACCTGTAGCTTACTCTGCTGTCGACTATGCGCTCAGTTGTGCAGGATGTGCTCCTTTCTTTTTTCTTTAGTCACTCAAGATGAAAAAGAAACATCTTTTTGGCATTGAGTTGTATCTAGGTTAAGTATTTTTCCTCAGGTCTGCTCACAGCCTTATTGCAGAATGACAAGTATTTTCAAGGTGAAATAATTAGTTGATTAATCAACAAGTCATCAGTTTCAATTTGTAATATGAAAATAATTGGCATGTGTTTTGATAATCAAATCAATCAAATCAAGTAATTTCTCAAGAAAAATCACAGATATTCTCTGGGTCCCGCCTCTTGAAAGTGAGGATTTGTTGCTTCTCACTGTTTGATATCATTGTCAATGGAATATCTTTGGACTTTGTTCAAACAAAACAATTTACATTGACATCACCATCAGGAATGGAGCTTTAGAAAATTGTGGTGAACTATCATCAGTGTTTTCTAAAACTTTAGATCACACTAATATTCAAGAAAATAATTGCCAGTTAGTGTCAAGAATAATTGCTTGTTGCTCTACAACATTTTATCTTTGGCATGTCACAGTACACATTTCACATTGTCTCCACTGACTGTGCCTTTATCTGTTTTTTTCTTTTGCCCTTTAATTTCTGTCAGGAAGTCATGAACCCCAGCACGTGTTAGTAATAAAATGAGCCACAGTCTGTGTTTAATTGTGCTGCTTAAATGCAGCATGTTATCTGACTGCTTTTAAATGCTTTGTGCTGGATTCGTTTGCCACTTCAACCAGGTCTAATTCTAGTCTTGGTGCCTTGATGTCCCCTGGCTAGGCTGCTTACTCACTAAACAAATGTAAAAGTGCCTTTACACTAACTGTGTGCCAGAAACAACAAGGGTTGGAAAATCTATGCCAATCAGATACAGCTAAATTTGGCTGTGCCTCATTAGTTTGCCTGCTCCACCAGTTTGGGAGATTTGTCATTGATTGAAAATTGTATATTTGAATCAACCACCTAGTGAGGCTGGAGTCTGACAATGTACATCATGTACACCACTACACCATGAAGCCAGCTGATTTTGCTACAGCGCGAAAAGACCTACCAGTGATGACTTTTTACTAAGACATTTTTTCCATATGGGCTGCTGTATCTGTTAGAGAAGAAGTGTCAATGAAAGAAGGAAAACCGTGAAGGAGAGATGGGGAACGGTGATGTTCTCTCTTTGATCTTTGTTGTATGGGTTAAAAGGAGAGAGGGTCTTCTCAGTGGCTGATGGGGTGAGAACACTGGAAACCATTATTCCCCTCTTTGTCCTCAGGAGCTTTCGTATTGGACCGTAAACAAGAGCAAGAAATTAGTCATCACACCACCAGTTTCATCACTGAGTTATTCTGAGTTCAGATGATGCTGTGATACTTACCAGATATTTTGTTTCAGCTTGGGAAAGTTTTAAGGTGTCAAGATTTGTCTTGAGACTCAAGACTCAACAGGTGGGGACAGCAGTGAGTCTCCATGTAGCCTATCTTACTGTGTCCTTTTCTAAAGGGACAAACAAACAATCCGGACAAATAGGTTGAAAAAGATTGCTGTCCATATTTTTAGTCAAGTACATTGTCACTTCCAGACTTAACATCAGATTGACTTAACTACAGTTTTGTGACATTTTTTTTGCAGAAATGAGACTGCTAACTTTCTGAGATATGATTTGAAGAATTCTCTGAGTTTTTCGTTACACTTCTGAAAGATTGTTGTGGTCATGATGGACAGTTTGGGGGAAAAAGCCCTGTGACAGACTTGTAACCTGTCCAGGGTGTACCCCCTCCTCTCGCCCATGGTCAGCCGGGATTGGCTCCAGCCCTCCCGTTACCCTCAAAGGATGAGTGTTACAGTATAGCTACTGGATGGATGGAAAAAAACATTCAAATCAATGCAGTGGAACCAAAGATATTGCCCCTTTTTTTTCTCAATTCTTCCTTGTTAAAACTTGGTGTCTATATTACCCACAATGCAACTAGACATTCAGGCGTGTTATGCTTATAGTGCCTAATGTAGCTTGTAGGCTTCAAGGAGAGCTGAGGAGCAGACTGCAGACGTCTTGTAAACTCACTTCTTTTTAATTCCACACAACCAGATTTCATGCAACTCCCTCTGGAAACACTTTTTTCTCATATGTAATTGTGATCCCCAAGACCTGTAAAAAGAATTTGATGTGTACAGTCGGTTGGATTTCCCCTTAAAGCTTACATTATTGTAGATATATGGCAGGCAGTGGAGCTACACCCCTCCCATGGAGTGCCATTTGTTTGTCCCCACAGGAAGACAATATTAAATAGCCCCAATAGAAGTTCTGAACCCAACTGCGTCACACTTCCTCATAAAGGTTAGAGGGGAGACAAGACTGGAATGGAGGGGGGATGTGTCACTTTACTGTACAGTATGTGGAAGAATGTGCGGTAGTTTTTGCTTTTGTGTCGTTTTGCACAGTGTATGTTCAAAAGAAATGATCCAGACAACCTAGACACAACTCCAGTGGTTTAATGAAATGTACGTGAGCACAAATGTTCATGTTCGCAAGCTTAGATATAACACACTGATACAAACATCCAGAGTCAGACACTCCAGGGAATGCATATGAGTACTTCCCATAAGCCTTACCATGACGTAAGGAGACAGCTATGCACACAAAGTAGGTTTTTCTCAGCGCTGCCCCGTGGCCATGTAGGCAGACAGAATCCACAATAATGCATCAAGGAACAGCTGAACAACTGGAGACTTAGCTAGATTGAGCTAGTATTCCCATTCATTTTTCTGCCAGGCATCTCAGTTTCATAAAACAATGTTGTCTAAAAGGACTTTCTTTGCGCCCTATCATGTGATACAATATCTCACATGAATAATGCTATATTTAGGCTTGTAGCACATGATCATAACCTCATATTGGCTCTACTGACTGTGCTCTGTATTTTGTCTGACCTTCAAGGAAATGATTACCCACCCTGTGCATGATGGTACGAGAAAAAAAGAGGCATTAATACCGTCCCATTGCTTACCAGCAAAGTTACAAATTAAAACAAAAAATGAGGCAGTGGCAGATTTTTGAATTCTCATTCAATGATGACCAGTAAGGCTCCCTGCAAATCCATTGCTGTGGGGAAAAATCCATGTTGTATATAAGTGTTAGACAGCATTAATGTCAATTCAAGGTTTTCACTTTCCCTCGGACAGATGCCGACAGTGGACTCAGATGCATTTCTATTCATACTTCAGTCAGGGATATGTGGACATGGACACGTTTAGACTGGTGTCCTCTGATGGGCCATATTCAGCGTTTGCCTATGGTGTCCACGTTACAGTAGGGAGTTGGCTGCTTTGCCTTGTTTAACATTAAAGTAAATTGACTATCTTTTGGTTTTGAACTGTTGCTTGGACAAAAAAAGACATTTGATGATGTTATCTTGAGCCCTAGAAATCTTTTCACTGACTTTTTTCACAGCTTTCTGGTGTTTGACGATGAATCGAGACGATAATCAGCTGTTCAATCAATAATGAAAATAAATGTTTGATGCAGTTTAACTTCCCCCTTTCCCACTTTTTTGAATTGTTCTCAGTACACATCAGTGAGAATACATTAAAAAGTACTTTAGTGACAGATAGTTCATCAGCAAGAAGAACCACGAAACCTCTGTTTTTCGGAGGAAGTTTTCTGAAGTTTTGTTAGTTGGCTTCTGACGTTTTGTCCTGTAAACCAGCTGTTCGCACACATTTTTCCCTGGCGTTTCCATTTTCTCATGAGCGAAATGCAGTTGTGCAGCACTGTGACTTGGCCAAATGACTGCTGTAGTTGGATCATGGTAGGATCAGTTCAGATGTGGGTAAGGCTTTGCTAGGGGTGGAGGGTAAAGGGTAGAGGGAAGGGGAGGTCTAAAGGGCATTATGCTGATGATGAGGCTACACAGCCGCAGCAGTACAATAGCTTGTATTGTCTGACACTATAGCAGCCCAGATTGCATTCAGTTCACTGTGAGTTCATTTTCCTCATCCCGGCTGGAGTACATTAGTGACCACACCCTCACCAACCAACCCAGCTGCCCACCCTTAGGCTTGGTAGTAAAGTCCCATATATCTAGTGGGGTGTATGGTGTTTGGGTTGTGTTTGTCAGTGGATGAGTGAGGATGTGTGAGCTTTTCATTTCTACATGTAAACTGAAATCCAGCTTGTATTTAAACTGTCTTTCATAGTTGGTTTGAACGCCAGCAGCTTCGTAAGATAATGTTTCTCTCTGTGGATTTTGCCCTTTTACTTTTTTTTTCTTTTTTTTATCTCTTTCACATCTCGCCTTCCCTCTGCACAAACATCCCATAATTCTCATGACCTCATAGCAATGTACCCCTGCATTCCAGCTTCAGATGGACCCCTCCTTCTCCCATGACACACACGGACAGGCCAGAAACACTGAGCTCACACACAGTCATGATATCACCTATCACCCTTGGCCAGTGAAACCCACTAGCTTTCTGGGAGAGCTGGAAAAAGCAGGAGTGGCCAGGAAGACGTACAGAAGCAAGTAGGTCAGGGTGGGTCACTCAGCCAAAACATAAATGTAACAGACCTTTTACTGCTCTGCTCTGTCTTTCAGCCTGTGAGGCAGAATGGATTACAGATGCTGAAGTGACTGCATCAGCACAAGTTTGGTACCACTCCCTTTTTAGTACAGCAGTAATTCCTCACTCTTCTTCTCACACAGACGCAGCACTGGCTTGTCAACACCAGCAGCCTTGCGCTCTGACATACCTTGACCCTTGACCCCCTCTCATTATGGCAGTGCCAAGGGCCCCCAGGCCACATACATCGATCGCAGCCCCATCGCTCAGCGCTGCCATGCTGTTTAAACAGCCACTCAGTTAGGTTAACTATCTCTGGAATTGCTGCATAAACTGACAGCTCAAAATGTGTTTTGGGGAAATGTAGAAAAAGAAAACTCTCGAAATATGGTGGATGTCAAACACAACATGCTCTCAGTTCTTACATCAAAAGGTCAAAGACATCTTTTAGTAGAACTAGATGAGGAGAGAGCATTATGCTGTAATCTCTGCAAGGGGTTTTCACTTTGGGGAAATGTACTGTCCCCTAATAGGACAAGATATTTGTGGACATATAAGCTGATGCAACATTAGAGCTGTGTTGCCAAGTTTGGAGGAATAGTCAGGAAACAGAATGCTGTAATAACGACTTAGTAACAAGTTTGTATATCTACAGCAGCATTTCAGTGTTACTGCTTTTATAGCCACTCCCTGTCCACACATTATGGTAATTCAAGCATGGCAATTTCCCCACAGCAGGGGGCCTGCTGGTAAACAGTTCATGAACAAAGCAATATCGGTCAACTTAATGGGATAAACTAGGCATGGTTCCCTAGAGCTCTCATTGCAACCAGAAAACACAAGTGCTGAAATGTGTAAGCCTCATTAGGCAATCAGGGTGCTCTCTTAACATTAAGCTTGCCCCCCATGTTTGACATTAGCCTGGTTTATTTGGCATGTGGTTGTTAAGCTGTTGCTCTTTGATTTAACAAGTAATAAAACCATAATTTCAGGGTTCTTTTCTAAAAAGATTTTGGTAGTCTTTTCAGTACAGTTTTTTCACTTGTTGGGCAAAAGTCTCTAAATAATATCCCAACCCTCCGTTCCCAGCTGAAACCAACCTCACTGTCATCTTATCAAAGAAAGCCCTTGGTGGAGTGAGTACATTTGGCATGATTTTACATAAACATTTCAAATCATGTTGCTCAAGACATGTGGTCTTGGACAAAGGAACTGCGTGGGCAAAATCTCTAGTGTTTAAATGATGCTCTGGATTCTTGAGTGACTCCATATAAAAAGAGTTTCCCAGTGCCAAATTATGGGCTTTAAAGAATTTTCCGTCCATTTTAGAAATTCTGTGGCCTAACCATGGCTGGTGTCAGGGTGTGGCCTCAACTTTCTTTTAATGTCTCGTGACGAATCAAAATGACAAAAAGTGACCAAATGAATTGATGTATATATTGTAAACAAATGGTGGAACCAAGCAGCGAAACAAAGAGGTCGGACATGATGGAAGGATGCTGTGTCCATCTGCTGTGACCACAGACCAGAGCTTGCATACGACCGATAACAAGATTTATACAGTGTGTGTGTGTCGGCATAATGTAATGTTGCAGTACAAGAAGTGAATGCATCAGATAATCAAAAGTCGCACCAGCTACCTCCTATCAGGTTTGATCACAAGTTTCCTTTAATATTTATAACTAATGGAGTAGGGGTCGCCTGCAATTATACCCAGAAGTTTATTTCACAACATTAGTTTTAAATAATACATTCAAGGGGCATGTACAGTTCACATGCACAATCTGCATTGTCATAAATTTTAGGCAGCCCCACAGACTCTTGTGGACGTGGGAAGATGATGAAATTGCTGTAGTGCGGACCCTTGCAGTCATGTGGATGTCATATTTTAGTATAACTCAGTTCTTACATGTAAATGCAGTATAATGTATACTGTAACATAAATTTCAGAAGTATCTTAGCTTTACTAATTCGACTGAATAGAGTTGAATTGTAAAGATGTATGAGCTCTGCTTTCTTGTGAGTTATTTTATGTAATGTGTTTTTTTTGTTTTTTTTTCCGGCTTTGCTGTTTCCGGCAGAGTAATGCAAATCAGTAGGACAGTAGTGTTGTCATTCAAGCGGCAGATGAGGAAGAGGTTTCTAACATGAAAGATGGTTGCCACTTGGCGGCACAGGCAGGGAAGTGGTTATGGAGCTCTAAATGTTGCTACGGAGAAACAACTGATTTAAGACTTGCTCAGCAGTCCTCGTCCATGACTGTTGCTGGGTGATTGGCAGTTCTATGGCTGGCTGAGTACCAGGGATCTCGCAGTCATTGTGTTGAATTTTGTATCCACACATTTCCCAGACTTTGTAGAGTAGTACTGCAGCAGCTACCTTAAGAGAATTTAATGAGTCATATTTTAGTGTAGTATACTGTAGTGACTCTTACTCCCACTGTTGTGTCAGAAGCCTCTCCACATTTCTAAGGAAACATTTTCTGGCCTCTGTGGTGGGGCCTGACCAAACTTTCCCTGATGAATGGTTGTGGGCCAGCAACAGCAACGAGTGTAACGTGATCCACCATGTTGCCCTTCTATTATCTTGCCACCCCACCCCCCCAATTCTGCTCTCTCTCGATATCTCTCCCTCCCTCCTGTCTAGGCTACGCAACAGCTGCTGCCTTCCTCCTCCTCCTCTCTCTCCTCCCTCCTTCTTCACCCCTCCCTCTTGTTTCCCATTTGGGTATGGTCAGACCTCAAGGGCTGTCCTCCACTGGGGATAATTAGAAGGAAAAGACTTTTGCTTTCAAGTGCTGTTAACCAGCCAACAGCCAAATAGACTAAACACTTGCAGGCTAAACATGGTTAACTTGCCAGATAATTTCAAACTAAGTTATTACTGTCTGCGTCATGCCATCAGTGTCATGTACAAACCTGGTCTGTGAATTTATATCGCTGAAGACTCTTGTTAGGCACATTTCTGCAGTTGGAGACCACAGCCATCACCATATACAAATAAAGAGGTGTATGTTTTTGTGTTAAGTAGGCAAATATCTGCTTGCATGATTTTGATAAGATCCTCCGTAGCAGTACAGACGGTCTTTTGTCAAAGTTGACATGTGTGGGGGTTGCGCGTGTTTTTGTGTGTCATACACAGAGGGTGTGACTTATAAGATATAAATAGGCCATGGGAGTTATTAAAGTTTCCCCACAAACAATCTCTCTCATTAGAATGGAGTGGAGATCAAGTTACACTGATAACATTTGGCCTGCTGGGATGTTCACCAGCTTGAGCTGGAAACTCAGGCCTGGATGGATGGATGGATGGATGGATGGATGGAGATGACACAAAATCACTTTGAATTAAATCAATTCAAAATATGGAAAGATGTCATCATTACAGTTTTTTACATGTCAAAAAATATGAGTTGGACAGAAAAATTGGTATGTTTTGAAAAAGACTGAGAGATCTACCCCCTTAATAATGTTAACCCGCCCTATTAAAGACAGAGGGAGGCGTTTCCATTTGTCTTAATCATAATTTTAATCTTATCAATCAAATCCAAAGAGAATCTGTTTTTCTGAACATATTAGCAAAAAGTTATGGGCATAAATGTAGATGTTTAGTACTGAAACAATGAACCGATTAAGTGACTGGTTTTTGGAAAGGAAACAATTTGGAATTTGTCTGCAGTTCAGCTTATGTCTGAAGTGTGAAGTTATCTTCCATAACTCGCGTCACTTCGGTTTTTTAATAGTGATTCAGTATGAAATGCGGCTTTCATTCTGCTCATTCAAATGTCAGCAAGCCTGAACGCAGAGGGAGTTTTGGACAAACAGATAGCTGAGGGGAAGGAGGAGACAGGTGTTTCCTGGTGTATTACCTGGAGGCTGAGCTGTCATAGAAACAGCTGGCAACACGATGAGGTCATAGTTTTTCAACATAATGATTTACACACACATAAGACACACACACACATATATGCACACACACTTGGCTGTTCCCAGAAAGATCATTGTCTTATTTAGGAAGTCTTGGCGCATTAAGTATTTATTTACAGAGTGTCCTCCTGCCAACACTATTTACATATCAACACTTTTTTTGGAAGCTTAAATGAGAGTGGCCTCTCAGAAGACAATTAGGTAAGCGTAGGCTGTGAAATTATATTTAGGTATGTAATTAGAGATTGGATTGAAATGCCTTTTTTGCCTCCCCACTCGATTAAACTGTTGCTTACATTAAGCTGCGGTTACTCAATCATGCCCAGACCTTTTCATTATCCCCAAATACTTTATATAACCTGATCAGACCCATCTAAACATAAACCCAAACCTCTTCTACCTTCGGTTCAGTTAGACAGCTTCTATGTAACATATCAGTTAACACACCCATTTTCCTGAGAATTTATCTACTGTTTCAAGGAATGTGTTGCTGCATCCACATGTACGTTGTTCTACACTTGGCTCCCAAAAATGACTTTATGTATAAGCCAAACCTTTAAAGTTATTGTCTGTAGCTTTGTGTAAGCCTGTGCAAAGCTGAGTGCTTTCAACAATATTAAACATGGGAATTTTGTCAGATTAATCTGCTCCAGAATGATGTAACAGGTTAATCTTAATATGAAAACAGCTGCTTGTTTACCCAAAACTGCTCTTGCACAACCTAGACAACAGACGTTACTACCTAATTAGGATGCAAAACATATACGAAAAGTCATTTAAAACCTTATTATCACTAATGCTCCATTTTTATTATTTTTAAGATAAAAACTTTTAAAGATTCCTAATAAAAAAAATCTGATTCAATGAAGGAGTGCTTTGGGCCAAAGACAACTTAACTTTATTACATAATGCAAAGACCTAAGCTCGAGTCAAAAGTGCCTCTACAACTGTGACCACATTCCCGCTGTTGGTGAGCTGAACTTGTTTCTGCAGGTTGTGTAAACACACACACACACACACACACACACACACACACACACACACACACACACACACACACACACACACACACACACACACAAAGCTGCAGACCTGCTGCACTGGTCTCTGCTGCTGCTCCCACACCTGAGCCCAACTGTCATAACCGTTAATGCTGTGACACACACACATACACACATACACACACACACTAAAGGTAGTGAATCCCCAAGGGTGTCCTTGTGGCACATTAATATGCACTTCCACGCTCCGTCTTTCTCTGTTAGATTCACCGTGTGCAGCCACGCACCCTCAGTCTCCCCTGGGTGCTCATGAAGATATACTCAGTTATACACACCTTTTCACACACACACTGTGGCAAACTTACGCAATGTTACTCGCAGGCGTGACTTGCTCGCAGTCAGCTGTTAGTCATGGCTCGGTTGAACCAACGAACACAAGGACAACCGGTTTAATTTACTTAAAATAATATTTAAAACTCAGTTGTCTTCGCAACGGAAACATTTTTTAATCACCTGTATTAAACAAAATAAAAATTTTGGAGAATTTTTGTGCACTAGGGTTCAACTTGTTCCAAACAATGAGCCACAGAATTTCTTTTAGGTTTTATTTCATAAGCTGAATTGTGTGAAGTAGTGCAGTGCCAGTTATACGGTTAATATTTGCTTGAATTAAAGTAAATCGTGTTATGTGAAATATCATTGTCTAACATTACCTCGGCTGTCATTGCAGTTATTTTCTATCAAAGGACTTGTCCTGAAGTAAGTTGTTGACAGTGTTTTCTGTGGATGATGCAGAGTAATAAGGACACTCATTTCTGAAACTGGAGTGTCCTTGTGGTCTAGGGGTTGAAGATGCTGACCACGTAATTGCAACATCCCCGGTTCAAGTGCACCTGGGCCTTTGTTGCATTTCATCCCTCCTTTTTCTCTTCCCCTTTTTTTCCTATCATCAACCTGTATGATGTCTAATAAATTCAAACAACACTGCCCAGAAAGACATAAAAAATACTGATATATTTACATGAACAAATGAAACATAATTATCACCACGACTGGACACTACCAGAGACACTGAAAGCGAGATTGTGTGTGTGTGTGTGTGTGTGTGTGTGTGTGTGTGTGTGTGTGTGTGTGTGTGTGTGTGTGTGTGTGTGTGTGTGTGTGAGAGAGAGAGAGAGAGAGAGAGAAATTGACTGTTTAAACTGTCAATAGGCGATAGTAATTTGGTGGCTTATTTTTTAGCCACACTGTCAGCAGGCTGTCTGGAGCAGAGAGCAGTCGGTCAGTCAGAAAACGATTGGATGGATTAGCATGAAATTTTATTCAGACATTCACAGTCTGTACAAGATGAATCCTGGTGACGGTTAAACATCAGCATGTTAGCATTGTCACTGTGAGCAGTAGTGCAGCCTCACAGAGCCGTTAGCATGGCTGTAGACTTGTTATTACTGTGTTGTAATATGCAGTTTGTAGGACCACTGATTATGTCATCTCTCCTGAATATGGACAATACTAATCTGTGGCTAATTGATGAAAGCATCACTGCTTCCACACTGCTGCTCCTCACTCCACCGATATGATACGGAAAATGGTGGACACTATAGAAATCTGTAGAAAGGTTACACAGGCTGCATGTGACACCAC
This sequence comes from Seriola dumerili, assembly GCF_002260705.1. Classification (NCBI taxonomy): domain Eukaryota; kingdom Metazoa; phylum Chordata; class Actinopteri; order Carangiformes; family Carangidae; genus Seriola; species Seriola dumerili. Next base: position 864,043 of record NW_019174876.1, on the reverse strand, counting down.
AAGAAGCTGTATCCTCACCACTAAGATATAGGCTAGATAAAACCCAAACACCGCTCCTCTGAAGATCAGACGATGTGTATTAGGAGAGCTTTTCACACGATCGTGCTTCGAGCTAACTCGTTCCCTCAGTGTTTGTTAGTAAGTGTATCTGGCCATCAGACAGCTTAGCGTGTTAATCTCCTCAGCTAAACCCACTGCTTCACCACCAGTACTCCAGCTTCTTACACACACACTAACTCAGTGTGTCATGTACTTCCTTCTGCCATTTAAACAAATTTGAACCATAGCCACGGAAATGCACAACCATTAACACGCGCACCAGAATTTAACTGGACATGTGCAATGCATTTGTAATGTGCATTCATTACAATTATTATAAGTGTTACGTAATCCCTTTAAAAAATTCATGCCTCTGCTGTTCTGCTGTTCTGCCATTCTCCACTTTATTCTGTTGTTAATTCTATTTCCCAAATATCCATTTTGATATGAACAATATAATGCGCGTATAAATACTGGAAACTGTGCCCAGGCAATACTCACCTTAAGCATCCAGCTAAACATTCGACACAAATGCCTCATGTAAACTGCTGTTTAACGTCAAACTGAAGGTTTTATTCTTTTCCAGTTTTGTGTGGGGAAATATAAAACACCATATTACAACTATTGTCCATATTTTTTCAATGAGCATAAAACCAATGTTGGATATATTTGTCAAAACAGTGGCTGCACTTTGACATTTAGTAATTTCAATTTAACATTCAACATTTGGGAAGACTTAAAGAGCGCTCTTTGACAGAGCAAGCACATTTCTGCTTAGATTCTGTCATATTCACGTGATACCTAACGTACAGTACTGTATGTGTAGCTGTAGAGCTGCAACAAGTAGATGATAAATTGATCGGCTATTTTGATACCTGAACATTTGATGGTTCCAGCTTCTCGGGTGTGAGGATTTGATGCTTTTCATTGTCATACAGCAAATTGAATATCTTTGACTTATGAATGTTGGTTGGACAAAAGCGAAGACATTTGAAGATGTCACCTTGGGCTGTGGGAAATTCTTACCTGAAGTTTTATATATTATTATTTCCTGATGTTTTATAGATAAAACGATAAATTAGCTTTACTGGACTCCTCAGAAGGCTGTAATTTGGAAATGAAGTCATATAGCAACTATTCTCAGTGGCCGCCCAAACACATAATGCAAAATGTGTGAAGCGAAAAGAAACACTGAAGAGGTATAGATTGATTTTTAAGAAAAAAAATCAACCTCCCCCTACTCCCCTCTCCCTCCCCGTGTCTATCACACTCAGTGCTGCTTTCCAACACATACTGTACAAAGTGTGATTTTCTTTTGCAAGAAATGGTAAAAAAGATGTTTGAGTACAAGACAAGAAAACTCCAGCAACTTCTGAATTGGAAACTGATTTCACTGTTTAGGAACTTGATTTAATGTGCAGCCGTGTATTGTGTGTGTCAGACTAGTTTACAGCTGAATGTGTTCTCAGTGAACTCTTCTCCACCCATGAACACAAGCTCTCTCTCTCTCTCTCTCTCTCTCTCTCTCTCTCTCTCTCTCTCTCTCTCTCTTTCTCTCATGCTCCTCCTTCCCCTCGTGTGTTTGGCAGTGAGTCTGGCCTCCCAGCATGCTCTCACATGCTCTTTTATCCATCATTTGCCTCCAGCACTGTGGGTCAACCACCCTCCCTTCCTCCTCCACCTGCTTCTTTATCACTTTTTGGCTGACCACCTCTCTCCCCCCCCTCCCCTCTCTCTATCCCCCCTCTCCTCCTCCCATCCCTCCTGTCTCTTTCTCTGACCGTCCACCTCCTCCAGTCTGTCTCTCTGTCTCTGCTCAGAGGCTTTCTTGGCCTTTGTCCGTCTCGTGGGGAAGGGAGGTATCGGTCTCTTTTCTCCACTTCCCTGCAGTCTCATCCCTCCCTCTGCTTGCAGAGAAAGAGATGAAAGGGAGGAGTGTCAGCAAGGGACCTCAAGTGGCTTGAAACAAAATGGGGAAAGATTTTCCCCCCAAATAGGCAGTAGTAGTATTGTCAGTGGGAGCAACACAGAGAGTGCAGTAAAAGTATTGAGGTTTGTATTTAGCTGGGTTCTAATATGATCAGTCATCTCAACCTAAATCATTGTGACATGGGATATTATCTAATTACTCAATTTTGAAATTGAGTTAAACTGTACAATTAATACAATAATTCAATGATTTGTAACATCAACAACTTATGCTTCATTACTTTAAGTTTGAATATTTGCGTGCAAAGCATGTCAGAATGGTTTGATCTGCTCTAAAAACCCCCTTTTAAACAAAATGATTATATATATAGCAAATTAATAAGAGGATTTTAATCAGTTATTCAGTAATCAGCTATTGTAACAATCAGTTATGAGTTATTTTTCAAGAGGAAATGTCCACCATCGGTTGCTTCCGAGCATTTCAAATTTTCAGTTTTCTCTTATTTAATATTTTGAGGATATTAACTGTTGTCTGAACAAAAATCTGAGGACGCCTCAGTGGAGTTTAGGGATTTTTTTCTGATGTTTCTTTGACAAATTAAACAGTTAATTACTATAATTGGGAAAAAAAATAATCAACTGATCAGTAATTAGGATAAATATGTTTGGCTTTCCCTTCTCCAATCACCTGGAGTGACGTCCCGCCAACATAATTTTCAGTTGACACAGACACTTTGGTAGCAGGTTGCTAAGAACAGTTAACGTTTTCACGCTGATCAAAGAAATATGTCAATCTGAGAGTTTGCTCTTTCTGCAATCTACAATCTAAATTAGTCATGAATGTAGGGAGGGAGCTAGTTAGCTATAGAGGAAGGTATCATTCCCCCTCTTACTCCCACATACTGAGCTCTGATTGGTCTGCGCTTGCTCTATATGAAGTGTAGAGTAAATCTGAGATGTGGGTGGCAATAGAGAGGTCTGGAAGCAGGCAAAATTACAGTTAACTAAAGCAGAACATAACCTCACAACACCCCTCTATAAATAGTTTCAGTCTCACCCATGTGGAATTTAATATTATACAAATAGATGGAGACTGATTAGGTGGAGATGTAATGTAGGGAGTGCAGTGAAGCAACACATCCCAGTGACTTTATCGCTTTACCGCCTCTCTACTTCTCTCCCTGCTCTTCGTTTACCTTTCGCTTCATCCCTCCCTCTTCCCTCCCCTTCTTTCCTGCCAGGTTGGCTGTTGTCACCACTCAGGCGTCTCAGGAATGCCTCCAGATGTTTTCTTTATATGACTCACTCACTCGCGCACACACACACACACACACACACACACACACACACACACAGTCTCTTGGACACATTTCCTTTCTTGTGCACATAAACAGCACGAAACACACATTGTTTTGACTTCAGGTGGAAGTCTGTACCTAACCTTTGCACTCAAATCCCTTTGCAGGGAACAGATCCAGGATCAGTTCAAGTCTCCATCTATTTTTCATGCTTTTCATAAGGAATTACAAACCCAAACTGACATCAGATCAGTGCTTCACAGCAGGTCAGCCATGCAGACCCATTTCTATCTCTTTACTTTACAGTAAAGACACACGCACACACACACACACACACACACGCACACACACACGCACATAAAATACAGTGGTATCAGTGTCATTTGTGCAGCTTTGCAGGGCTGTCTTCCCATGACGCTTATCTAGGCAGATACCCCAGACCTGTCGGAGCAATTACCCAGACATCTCTGCTCAGTGTACACACGCACACGCACACGCACACACAGTACATGGAGACTTCTCAAAGAAACAAGTACACCACAAAAGAGCTGATTAGGCTGATGATCCTTGATTCATCTCGTGTAATACATCTTTTTCATCTTGATAAACATGTATCGTGACATTTTGTCACTGCACTAACTTCATTCAACCACTGAAACTTGTAGATATAGAATAGGCCTAATGCAGCAGCTGAAGTGTTGCTGGAAAGACTTGGTGGTTTCAGTTCCTTATCTTTAGATATAAATACACTTCTGTTATGACATTAATTTTTTTTTTTAAATGACGTTGTTGGTCAGACTAGTGTGCTGTTTTTGTTCCTGATCCAAAGTCAGTGTAACAGGATTAATACCAGAAGGTTTTTTCATCTGTGTGGTTACTGTGCAAACATGGTGCAAAAGCTTGTATAACCATTCAGATATCATTTGCCTGAATAATACAAACGCTCCAAACTACACAATAAGGAAACAGTTGAGCTGCAGGCGGTTAACTGCAAGTTGACTGTAACGTGACTTTTTTAATGCAAATCTAAAAATGCTCTAAATTCTAACTCCATACGATATCAAGTCTGTATGTTTTTCGTTATAGATCAGACGACTTCAACAATTTCTGACGTTTAAATCAGAAAAAAAAACTCATCGGATAGTTTTGGTATATGATTAATTAATTAATTATTTTTAACATGGCCGTGCCTTTAGTTTTGAAAATCTGAAGGCCATGCACAAGGTACACCCACATACTGTACGTATCTTAAATAGTTCCTCTGAATTAATTGACATATGTGTATGTCTTCATGCTTTTCTCTGCGTTTAAACAAAATACATGATGTACCAGTCTTGCCTTCACCAGTAGTTACAACTGGCACGATCAGAATGACTGAAGCTGCTCCGCTTTTCTAACACGTTGTCAGTGTGGACAGGTTGACTGAAGCTAATGGCTGCTTTTCGTCTCTTTTCTGTATGTTTGTGCTGTGCTGGTGTTCATCTATTTGCAGAGATGTATGTTAAGAACCAGTGTTCTGACAAGCAGGGAGTTTCTGAGAAACGGTTTGCATACTCAGTAAATCCTGCCCTGAATAAATAGATCTTAAAAAATGTAGCCATGTTGTAAAAGCCAAATATTCCACTTGAGGGCCGGTGTGTGTTTACATTCCCACCTGGATTCATTTTAGACGATTACTGAAAAAGGCTACATCTATGTTGTCTCTATCGCAGTGTTTTTTGTAAACTCCTCACACTGCATGTCGGCCTTTTGTGGGCACCAGCCTGAGGATGACTGACAGCTGTAAAGCCTCTTCACTGACTCAGCAGGGCAGGGATTGCACAGTGATTGATATGTGCCTGGTCCGCTCACTTAGCACCTCTGGGACAGATAGTGATTGACAGGTGACCCGCTGTGTCGGAGGAAGGAAGAAGAGTAATGTAGCCGGTGTGAATGTCAGCCTCTGTGTGTTTGTCCTCAGGAGAATAAAGCGGTAGAGTATCTCTCTCTCTCTCTCTCTCTCTCTCTCTCTCTCTCTCTCTCTCTCTCTCTCTCTCTGTGGAGCCACTTCACCCCGGACAGACTGTGTTTACATTCTCACCGGGGGATGTTTGTCATTTAACATCTACCTCTGTCTACTGTGGTCTCTGTTTGATTGATTCATCCTTTGCTCTTCCTCTCTAAACATTTTCAGGCCCTCTGGGTTTCAGCCATTTTATTCTTACCTGCTACCTCTTACCTGTGGCAAAATAATGATAAATGCCAATGACAGTGTCCCATAGTCCATGGAGACATATTCAGTCTGTTTTTGTCCAACAAACAGACGACCAACAATCCCCAAATATTCAGTTCTAAACATCAAAGAAAAGCAGCACACATTTTTTTCTGGGAAAAAAAAAGACCATTAATTGATTGTCAAAATAGTCGTTAATTTCCTTTCAGTGAGCTAATCTAGTTGTGTGTCTGTTGCACTGTGTCATTGTGTGTTTGTTATGGACACTATGCAGTAGAGCCAGGCCAATATTACAGCAACAAAGTTAGCTGAATGTGGGCAGGTAGGATCTTCTTCAGGAACCTCTTCCCGTGTTTACGTTCTCACTCCAACCCTAGACACACGAGCAGAGTGAACGTTCTCACATGGTTTTTGGTCATCCATTTTGGTTCACTTAAATTTTTTAACACCCTAAATTAGCGGATTAGGGGTCCATATGGACTGAAACCTCCCGCTCCTTCTAGTTTCAGGGAAACTGGAAGGTCAGAGTACGCACTCAGAAGAGGGATCAGCAACTTGATGGAAAACATTAGATGGTTACCAATAAAGCATATAAATCATGTTTGAGAATGATTGGATGTGTGTGAGGCCCAGATGAGGTCAGGATCCTGGGAGGTCACCAAAGACCCTGCATATGTATGTGCTAAAACTTTTTATGGAAGTCATCTGTGACTGTGTTTAAACTCGTTTTGTTTTGTAGTGTGTGCTTGGGCTAAGATATTCAATAACCTAGAATGGTGACTCAGTGCTAATTTGAAACCCTTTGCGTGCTTTGGAACAAACACAATGTACAGTTCCCCTGGTAGGACTGATTGATCAGTCATATTGAATGGATCCAACTAACAGGCAAACTCACTGACACATTATACTTCACACAGGCAGCAGATTCCAAACTCTTTATGTATTTTTACCAGACCATTTATATTGGAGTTGAGAAGATCAGATGAATATTTGCACCTGATGTTGGACACTCCACGTCATGTATTTTTCTACTGTGGCTTTGTTTGTCTGTGTTGCAGCATGTGAGCAGTAGTCCAGGTGAGATTGAAGTACTCCGCCCAAGGTTTGCATAACAAAACAGCACCTCCAACACATGGGAAAGAGATGAGGGAAGAGATTTTGAAACAAAGTCCCTCCACTGTGATTTACACCACAGTCCTGTTTTTTCCCCTTAGGCCTTTCGTCCGTCAGCTGATCTCTGGAGTAAACGAGGAGTTGTATTTTTTTCTCTCTCTTTTCTCTTACCCTCCAACTCACTTTCAAAACTCCCTCCAACTCTCACTCACTTGTATATATGTGAGTCATATCTAAGGAGAAGAGTGTCTCTTTGTTTGATATGCAGTTGGTCTACTCTGTCTATTCTGCCTCTATTTAGAGGCAGAGGAGGGAGGAGGAGAGAAAATGGACAACTATTGATGTGCATTATTGCAGATTTACACTGCAGTCCTACTTCCAGCGTTCATTAAAGTCAGCTAAAGCTTAAATAATTAGCTGTTTAATCAATTAGCCGATTGACAGAAAAGTAATTTTTCTAGCTAAAAGAGGCAACATTTTATAGTTCAGGTTCTCAAAGGTGCAAATTTGCTGCTTTCTTTGGATTTAAATTATAGTAAATTGAATATTTTGTGGTTTTGGACTGTTGGTGTAATAAAACAAGACATTTGGAGAAGTCAATTTGGGCTCTTGTGATGAGAATTTATGACTTTTCTAATACTTCTATTAGTTCATAGAACAAATAATTCATCAGTTAATCAAGAAAATAGCTGCAAGATATAATGACAATCATTAGTTTCCAGCCTTAGGGTCAAGTCTTCAGACAAGCAGCAGTTTTGTAACATTTGCATATCTCAGCGATTTTGTGTGCTACATGAATGAGTTGACGCGCATCAGATAACACGTCCCGGTTGGAGCAAAGCTAGTGGGTGTTGCTCTTGAGTTCCACTTATTTGTTGTAAGAGACAAATGAGTTTGGCAGTCATATTTGTCCTGTCACTGAAAATTGGATGAAGCTCAAAATGTAAGGTTTCCTCCACAACTGCCAAGTTGACAGGTTCATACAGACCTGAATTAAAGGAGTGAAGTGGCCAATAGGTGGTGAAAACAATGGCTGTCAGGTTGAGCCAAGTTTTACGAATAACATACCGTTAGAAATGACAGACTCAGCTGCCGTAATAGAAGCACGGGACATTCTTAAAGTCAATGTGTTCTGCCAAAAGTGCTGCTTATTTTGTATGAATTTCCTTTTGAGGGTGGGGATGTGAGGCTATAAGTTGAAGTTGGTGGTCACTGTGGAAACTAAAAAGGATATACTACGTTTAGAGCCAGACAACTTTGGTAGGGTCCCGCTTCAAACTGCGGGGAAGGCGGGGAGCAGAAGGAGGCCAAGATGAGGGGAGTTAGGGGGAGAGACAGTGGTGGGGATTTTTAGTTAAAAGAAGCAGAGCCTATGAAGAAGACGGAGAGTGATGGACAAAGGAGGTAGAGTGGGAGGATGGAGGAAAGAATGGGATGCAGTAAGGGAGGTGACGTAGGAAGGCCTGCAGGTGGTTCACATGTCCAACGGGGTTAAAGGTCAAGAACTGGCTGTCCCTGCCCTCATTCTCACTAGTGTGTTTGTATATGTGGGTGTGTTTGGGCAGGGTCAGGTCACCCTGTCCTGATTATTGCATTGCCCTACCTCCTACTTCTGCTAATGTTATATCATGTAAAGCTGAAACAATTAGTCGATTAGCTGATTGACACACAATTAATCTGCACCTATTTTGTTAATCGATTAACCATTTGAGTCATTTCTGCAGGAGATTTGATACTTTCTTTATCATATGATAAAATTGAATATTTTTTGAAAAATATTGTTTATTAGTTTAAATGTACAAAGGATTCACTCACTACTTTTCTCTCCTGTTCGTGATCTATTTTGATGTACACTTGAGTGGTTGAGTTGTTACACATTGTAGTTGCAGTGTGGTTGCTGATTCATTGCTCTTCTCTGCCCCATTTCCATCTCCTTTCTTTCTTTCTGTGCTTATTTGTCTGCTCTGTCTGCTTCAACCCTGTGACCCGCTCAGCTGTGCCTCATCCGTCTCTCTCCTCCCTCTCTTCCTGTCCCCTCGCTGCTCTCTCTTTGTTTGCCTGGTCTATGGTTCTCTCCCTCTCAGCCCCTCGCTAACCACTTCTCTTTCTCTCTCTGTCTTTTTCATGAGTGTGACCGGACAAACTGGCTTTTGCTCCTGCCAGTGTGTGTGTGTGTGTGTGTGTGTGTGTGTGTGTGTGTGCGTGTGTTTTTTTTTTCCAGTCTCCATGGTAGATGATCCACTTGCTGATGATTGTCTTTTTGCCTATGAGTATTGCTGTGCCACTAGCAACATATATCTGCTGTGAATGAATTAAATAGTTTTACAAGAATCCTAGTATTTTCCCGACACATGAAGACTGGTGTTTAACCAACCTTTCCTTGAAGGAAATGGTAAATGTTTGGTTTTTATTTCCCTCTTCCTCCTTGTCCACTATTCCTGGACATAACACACCGTGCACTTATTTAGCCCCGGTCTGTCTCCCTGCCTCTCTGCCATGCAGTCTATCAGTCTGACAAGAATAGACAGTGGTATTTCCCTGCAGGTTGGTCTTTTCAGCAGAATAATACAAAGTGGCCCATGTGGCAGTGGAAGACGTGTACAGGAAATGACGTGCAAGTTACTGTAAAACATCAGAATATAAAATATCAGAGACATTGCAGACTCATGCTTCTGTCATACTGTACGTGCTGGTGTGTGTTTGTCGGAGAAACCTGACATCTTTACTATTCATACAGTTTTTAGCCGAACCGTGGCTCTATGGATGGCAGTGTCGATCAGTCAGTCCACCACTTTGGTCCAGACTCAAATATCTCAACCACATCTACTGAACGGATTTAGATGAAGTTTTTTTTCAGATATGTCAATTGAGGCTGAACAATATGCAAAAAGTATGTAATTTATATTGCGATTATTTTGGCACATATGGTGATTTCAGTTGGATTGGTAATTTTTGCATTTCGTTTTCGTAAATAATTTGTAAAAAATATAAAAATGATGATAGTGTGATTTTTGCTGGGACATGTACCAAGCACGCATGTTCCTTTATGTTTGGAGAGTATAATTTGTAGGCTGGTGCATCTCTGTAGCACGACAGCGCTTCGTTTATGGTATGTTGTGAAGCATTTTACCTTTATCAAAAAAAAATTACAGCTCCTGCGATTTGGATATTGCACTTGGCCATAAAGCAATTCCAATAATATTTTGATTAATTGTGATTATGAATTCTTATGACTTTGGTGATGTTGTGACTTTGCCCTTTAGCACCACCAGCAGGTTGTCACTCATCAACTATTAGATGGATTGGTATGATATTCGGTAAAAACGTTCATGTTCTCTTCAGGATGAATTGTAATATATTCAGTGTTTACCTTAAATTAACCAGCACCATCATCGAGTCAAAAGTTTTTTCCAATTCTTTTGTTTATGGTCATGCTGTCTTTGCACGTGCCACCTCCAATGAGATCAAAGAAATGCAAACTCCTACAGAACAAGCACAGTGTATCGGCAGAAGCAGCATGAGCCTCCTAAAAGTTTCAAAATAATTTTGAACAAGTCTCAAGAGTCCAACCCCGGGTTAAAATATACTCTTACCTTTTCCTATTACTATTATAAAACACACTGATGATGGGAAAGTATTTTTTATGAAAGTAGCCTGTCATTTTTGGATCACTCATTTGGCTGTCATCTGTTACTATGAAAAACACATCTATCCATTCTGTTTCCTTGTTGAGTATAGAGGAAGAATTATCATTACCATCACCACCATTTTCACTTTTTGGTTCTGTATAAAATGCTGGCAGAATCCTTTCTTTCTTCTTCTTCCTCTTCTTTTTTTTTCCTCCTCTATTCTTCGCTGTGACTTTGAGCAGAGGCAGAGCTCCACGGTCCTTCATCTGTGACAACAGAACAAACATCAAGCAACAGCTGTAATGGCATTTTCACCTAGCTTCCAATTCAACAGCCTCTCGAGAAAACAATAAAGTGGATTTTGAAATGACTGTAGTGGAGCCCTAAGAGTACACACCCTCTACAACAACACAGGCCTCAGTCAGAAAAGGGCTGAGCTCTGTGGCCTCACTCCCCGAGAGACATGTCCTCACGTTTCACTGGAAAGTGAGAGGGGTTTTTTTGTGTGTGGGTGTGTGGGTGTGTGTGTGTGGATGTGTTTGTGTGTGTGTGTGAGCATCACTGCGTGCATTCATTAAAAGTGAATCTCTCCTCCTATTTTTGTACATGTCATGCACGCTTGCACGACCACGCCTTTCCATGACCTCCGTGTGGGCACTATCTCTGTACTGAGGGGTCATTATCACTCAGTAGGAAAACTCCGGGCATTATCCCCACAAACACACACACACACACACACACACACACACACACACACACACACACACACACACATATAGACACACACAAAACGTCATGTTACCCATGTTCTGTCTCGTCCTTCTCTGTCCAGCCCTAGGCTCCTCTATGCTGCTCACACAGTCTCATTGAATTAAGTTTGCGTGGCGCTGTTATCTATTGAATTAGCGCGTCATTACTTCCCTGGACACCGCTGCTGAATGTTCCTCCCTGGGCTAGTTCACTAACAAGCTGCGTGGGATGAGTCATTCCTGCCCGTTAGCTGCCGCCATCTTTGTAGTGTTACACAGGGTCAACAATGAGAGGATGAAGTTGAGCAGTGTATCAGTTTCAACTCTTTAACTGCTGAGATCAGTTCATTAAAAAGGTCTCAGTCCTAAATAAAGTGTGTCAGTTTCACATCTTTTTCTGACTGATTGAAGCTTCAGTGAGCGTCAGCCAAATTGGTAAATGTCAATGTAAATGGTTTGTGACAACTCATGCGGTGTTTCCTCCCTGCGACACATACAGTATGTGTGTCAGAACACGTTGTCAACATCTGCTGCTGTTAACACATCTTTAACACATGCTGTGTTGGAAGTGACAGCAGACATGTTCGCACCAACTGGACATACGACACGTCCTGAAGGGTGCTGGACTGAGCCGCGTGTCACTGAACAATCGGCCGTGTCGTTTGGAGCAGAGACCGATGATATTGTAAATACATAATACAACCAGAGCCTTTAAGTCAGAGTCTGGGTTGATTGTAAAGTGCTGGTGGATTTCACTGTAAAAGTACAATTTTAGGTTAAATTTTATTTCCTTTTAGGGAAAGAACAGTAGACTGCCACACAGCCCATACAGAGCCTCAAGCCTGTCCAATCGTCACATACAGTAGCTCAGGCATTTTTAATGTGTTGGCATTTCTTGCCTGTTCAACATATTTATATATGATGTCATTTTTTAAGAAGCTTTGAAGAGGTTTTATCCTAATGACATTGAAATTTGGTTTTGTGACTCATCAGTCAGTCAGCGTGGCTCTTCTTGAAGTTGTGATGGCGTCCTTGTTGATCTCAGTAGATTCTAATTCACTAGAATGTAGCCTCTATGTCTTTATTCATCTTTATTTGCTGCCTATTTATTAGAACAAGACTGAACAGCCATGTAAGTGGCTCTGTGAGTCTGTGAGCTAAACCCTAATGTCACCATACCAAAATGCTCATAATCTCAAAGCTAACATGCTGACATTAAGCAGGTATAATGGTAAGCTTGTTCGGCATTTTAGGTTAGTGCATTAGTATGTGTGTTAAAAGCAGGGGAATGTCAGTTTTGCAGGTATTAGATGATGCTGTTAGAGAAAGAGTTAGAAGATCTCTAATGTTATTGCGATTCATCCTGAGGGGAAATAATTGTCTGTACCATATCTCAAGGAAATTCATCCAGCAGTTGTTTAGACATTTCTGGCTTTGGTTTTGACAGAAATGTCTACATCTGTCAACATCATGGTGGCACTAGAGGAAAAGTCAGCGGTTTACCAAAGTCAGCAGGACTCCTCCTCTGAAACACGCTCCATCCAGTAGTTGCTGAGATATTTCAGTCTGGACCAAAGCAGTTGGCTGACAGACCAACACTGCCGTACTCAGAGTCATGCTGCTAACATGGCTTAAAAGAAAGTAGAAAAACACCCAATCTGGAAACACTGAGCACTTGTTGTAAACCTTTTAAGATTAGTAAAGAAAGTGCCATATCTCAGAATTAGTCATGTTAATCTTAAGTCAAAGGCAACTGGACTGGATTGAAGAAACAACCCTCCATTCATTCATGTGAGTTTGTGCGAGTTTCAGTGTCAGTTCATAAATAAAGAGTGAGCACAGTCACTGTTGAAACTAAGAACTAGCCACCCGTTTTTGTGTGAAGTTACTATGGATCTCTGCTTGAAGTCAGAGTCTGGATAAGGGGGGGGGGCTGGGGTAAGAGCAGAGCAGAAGAACTCAAACAACCTCTCGCCAGTTCAGTTACACAATCAGTCCACATCTGACACATAATCACTTGGCAGTAAGAAACACAACAATACACAGTAATGCTGATACACTTCAACCTCTTTTAAGCAACAGTAGTTACTCCCACCGTGACTGATGCTGTAAGAGGTAGGCAAACATTTCCCCAGTGTTTCTTACAGTGATAGGTGGGGATCATATGCACACTTTGCACAGGGAGGTGGAGATGGTGTGTTCAGACACAGAGGATTAGCTATGTCATGGTAAAGTGACGTCTTGGCTGCAGTAAGGTTTTTCTCTACATCTTCATCAATGATCAGGATGGTCAAGATCAAGAGGTCACAGCCTGCAGGCGTCCAAGAAAAAAAAACAAGCAGCCAGTCAGAAACAAAACCTCCACCCAGGAGGTTGAGTGTGACAGAGACAAGAGACACTGTTTCTGTCAGTTGAAACTTAAAGACATTGAGGGTAGTGCCCCACAGTTATGGGTAAAGTTGTAATGTATTGTAATCATTATTATGCAGTCAGGGTCGGAGGCAAAATGTTTTTGGGTTGTCCGTCTGTACGTCCGTACATGTTCGTACGTCCCATTCTCGTGAAGGCGATATCGCAGTACCACCTTGTGGGAGTTTATTCACATTTGGCACAAACATTCATTTGGACTCGAGGATGAACTGATTAAAATTTTGTGGTGAAAGGTCAAGGTCATTGTGACCACACAAAACATGTTTTTGGCCATAACTCACAAATTCATACCCTAATTATGACAACATGTAACACAAATTTCTAATGGGATAAAATGATGAAGTGATGACATTTTATACCCATACGGTCAATGGTCAACTTCATTGTGACATCATAATGTTCTGCAAAACCTACACACTCATTATGAATTATCTAACAGTTTTGTTTGCATCCCATGTTTGAATATTTTCAACCAGCAGTAGATCAGTAACCAAACTGCCAAAACCTTTTGAGGAAAGTATTGATAATAAATTCCTCAGTCTACATGCTATTTGAAATAAATTGCAGATTGCACCACAGGTATCGAAGACTTATTATCCATAATTAGTTTTAAAGCTTTAATATAGAGTGACAGCTGCCTTAGACTTATGTGTGTGTGTGCTTGCTTTACAGCCAGGAAGTTAAAGGAGTCTGCTTACCCTAAATTCACAGAACCTCTGTGTGGTTCAGTCTATCTTCTCAGATGAAAGGAAGTAAAAATGTCCGTCTTCAGTTGATGTCATATTTCTTTTCTGGGCTTACACAGATCTACTGAGGCTTAGAGGGAGATGAGTCATTGTCATGTGGGCAAACCACAAAATGACCATGAAATTACAGACATAATTAGCCCACTCTTTGTGTGCTCAAATTCTTCTGCAGTGACAAGAAAATATGTTAAACATTTCCACCAACCTGAACTATTTCCCCGAAGCTCAAAAGTTGTCAGTGGCTGTACTGTATCAGCACGATTTGCTTTTTGTTTTATAGGACTTATTGTTTTCCTTTCCCTTGGCAATAAAATCTGTTTCCCCACAGACATAAGTTTCATCGTTAAAGTATTTTGGTGAAATCAAATCCCACCTGTAATAGAGTCTGTGTTAAGCAATTAGTAAATGTCTTTCATCATTGTCTTTGGTCATCTTTAGTGATGTCACAGGCCACTCCTTTATCTGCTGCATAAAGGGGTCTTGTGCTGTATGCTCATTTTCCAGTTTGCAAGGATGATGTTTTAGGCTAGCATTAGGACACTAACTCCACCCACTGCTGCTTACAGATAATACAGATATTATCATATTGTCAGATGCGGCTGTGTTTCAATCCCATAGTTTTTTTTCTATAGGCGAAGGGGAATCACCGCTGGGATTTGTAGATGTGGGGCCCAAAGGAAATCAGAAGTTAAGCAGGCAGCCGAAATGCAACTCAACCTTACTGTCTGGCTTTGATCCAGTACTTCGAAAACGCATCCTTCCCTTGTTTCCGCCCTCAAGATTATATCACTGACCCTAGTGAGAGCAAAATACAAAAAAAAAAAAAAAAAAAAACTGTCACAAATCCACTTCAAGCCAGATCTGATTAATCAGTGAGCATAAGCAGCTGGGGAAGACTTGACATCGTACAGGCTTAGTGCCACAGATCTGAGAATGATCTACAAAACCTTGACCAGGGAGGATGTGTTCTTGATGTATAGAGTCTCTGTCCTTTTCTCCGTGTCTCGCACTCCACTGACAGCAGCAAAATCACAGAGGAAACAGGAAAGGCCTGAGCAGCTTGGTGTTAGGACGGATATCCTCTTTCGGAGGCGTTCCCCCTCCTCCCTCACTTAACTCTCCCTCTCTTTATCTCTTTTTATCGTCCCCTCCACCCCCCTCTCACCCCCCAAAACCCATTTTGTTCTCAGTGTGGCATTAACTGTTTGGCTGAGCTCAGGAGCGAACCAAAGATTTCTGTTCCTTTTTGTCTTTTTTTTTTTTTTTTTTTTTGGGGGGGGGGACATCAAATCTGAGTGAACTATGTGTTGGCATGGCGACGAGGAGGATGATGACAGCTCGGAGGTAAAGTGTTGTTGAGTTGTTTGTTTGATTTGTGTGTTCCTGTAATAGTGGCTGAGTCGCTGCGATTTCTAGTGATTAACACTCTGTCTCCTGCGGTGTTCCTGCGGTGTTGAGTCTCCAGGTCTCGCTCTGTGGCAAGTTGTAGCACTGCTAGAGGTGATTTTTTTTTACAAGTACACAAGGTTATCTTGCTCATAGGCAGGAAAACGTTCTTAGAAGTTGAAGAAATTAAGCAGGAGCGGAGCCCTATTGTGTGCTGGTCTTGAAGTGTGGAAAATGTGTTTATCAAGTTAAGACCATCAGCATTTCTCACACAGTAGAGAAGAACCGGATCATGAGAAAAGGCTGAATGAGGACAATGGACAGCACAGGTCATGGGACAGATTTGTAATTCACTTTGATGTTTGTGTATAGTATTGAGTTTTAGCCCCTTTGACAGGAAGACTATCCTGAAAATCTCTAATGCTACTCTTGAACATCAGTAATTCTAAAGCTCTTGTTGTAAACCGGTCTGACATTACAGATTTGTTTTGAAATATTATAAACAATGGCTGAACAAGATTTTTGTCATTTCTCACTGCTGCTGTCTCTTTTCCCATCCTCTTGCTTCCTTTTCTAGTTTTTTTTTTTTTTTTTTCTTTTTCCTTCTTACCCAACTTTGGCCTTTTCCCTCTCTTACCTATGACTGTCGTCTCTCCCCCTTTATCTCTTTCCTCCTATTACTGTCTTATCCTGCTCACCATCTCTTCCTCTTCTTTCTGCTTCACTCTCAACACCTCCTCTTACCAGGCTGACTATGTTGTAAATTAAGCCTTGTATTTTTATTCTGTTTATAATTGCGTTGCCTAATCTCTTTCCTTTGTCCTGCATATTCCTTGTTTTCCCCCTCCCTCTTTCCTTCTCCGTCCACCTGTCCAGAGTGACCCAGGTGGGCTGTCGGTTCTGGAGCAGCTCGGTCTAGATGAGAAATCAGACTTTTCAGACTCCAGTGTGCAGCAGCTTCTGGACGAGCAGCGTGAGAGGATCCGCAGAGAGATACGCAAGGAGCTGAAGATCAAGGAAGGAGCGGAGAACCTGCGCAGGGCGACTACTGACAAGAGGAATGCTCAGCAGGTCAGCCACAGTCACCCATAGATCGTCTGCAGGTCCCTAGTGTTTTTTATCTTTTCAAAACAACCACAAGTCTCATGTTTAGTAGGAGTGAGCTTTAAAACAGGTTTCCCACTGGTAATAGAAGATCTGAAGTATCAACAGGGAACGTCAGGGGTTTGCCAAGAAAACAATTAACCAGGATATATGAGAATGCATCAAATTGTTATTCTTAACAGCAAGCACAGAAATGGGCAGGAACCCAACATTTCATCCCCCCAGACACATTATCAGTAACAAACAAGGCAGGAATAAAATGATAAGATCATGGAAGCACTCTGACAACTTAAAGTTGGAAAATCATAGACTTTTACGTCAGTATCACTTCAGGAAACCAGTTTAATGACTGTGACCAGAGCGGTGGCTGGTGAATCAGACACTGGTATGTCGAGCCTTTATCCTGTTTGTCTTTACATATAGTTGGGACTTTCTGTAGGATCTGACTATGATTTTTTAAATCCTCAGAGGACCAATATTTTGACCAGGCTCACTGACCATATATTTCCACATCATGAGGCAGGGCATTCCCACGGTACCCTGCCTCACAATCACACAGGTTCACACGTTTACTTCCTGGATCTGCCCAGTACATCTGCTGGGAAGCAGCAGCAGTGCCAGGTTCTGTCTGTTTGAGAGTGTGAGCAGCACCACTCGAGCAGTTGGAGGATTAAATGCTTTGCTCACGGGCAATTTTAGATATCAAGAGAGGAATTTAAGACGGTTGCTTAGATTTTGTTTACAAATTTTTGTCAATAACAAGTGTTTACTGCAATCTGGAGTTGTAGTTTTATGATTGAAGCAACAGTTCACTGAGCATGGATCATTATACTAGCATATTCGGATGGACAACAACGGTGGGGCCAACCGTGTAATCGCAAATGTTCGTGAGTGAATGTATGTGTTAGAGATGAGTGATCACAATTCCACCAATGGTCAGCTGAATGCCACGTGACTGATTTGGAGTTTCCCCATTGGCTACTGCTGTTTCAGAGTTCATTGATGCAAACAGTTATTATTAAGGGGGCGTCTACAGCCTGCAGTGCTGCCAACTTAGCGCATTTGTCGCTAGATTTAGAGACTCTTTTTTTTTAAAAAGCACTTAGCAACAAATCTAGCAACTTTTTTTGGATAAACCTTGGCTAATTAGGGAAGAGTCACCAGTAATGCCCTCTCTCACATCTACTCTGCTTAGTGAGTGTAGAGAGAGAGGCAGAGCAGCAGTTTGTTACCCAGACAGAGACTGTGCGCTGTGTGAGAGACAAAATAAGAAAGATATTCAGTCGCTTCTGACTTTCTCCCTGAGTGATCATTTTACAAGGACATATAATCAAATCACAGCACAGTCTGATTTTGTCTGACAAATTCACGTTTATAAAATCAGGGTTTTAGCAGTGCAGAGCAGCAGCTTGAAAGTTAAGATGTAGTGTTAATGGGCCACGTTTTAATCACTGTTTCAAACTTGCTCTATTTTCTGACAACAGAAACAGAAAAACATGTAAATGAGAACAACTTTAATAGAAATTCAGCTGTATTAAAATACTGTGTATGTGAGCACAGAGTGGGAGAGAAGTAGACAGATAATGAGCTGAAACCAGCTGACACCAGGCAGAATGCAAATAGGATGCGATGTTGTCAACGGTTCCACAAAAGTTTTCAACTACTCTTGTTTTATAGGTAGATGACTTTAGTCTTGGCATAGAAATAGAAGGTCAGGATTGTTCAAAGATAAAGCACAACAGTTCACTCGGCTGTATTTATAGTGGTTTGATTAGAGTAAGTTAACACGGAAAGATGCCAACTTTATTTCTAATAACTTCCCTGATTGTTCAACAAATTACCCATCAGCATTTACATTAATGGAGACCTTTTCAACAAGGTTTTAAGCTACTTGCCTGTTGCTGCTTGCAGACTTACATTGTGTCTAAATTAAGCACGTTAAACAAAACTGAGACAGAGAGCCAACTTCAAGATGGGAAGACTTGTCAGGAAGCTTAAGAATTGACTTAAAGGATCAAATAGATTTTCTGGTATTTCAGGAGAAGTATTGAAAGCTTAGTGTGTTCTTGTAGAACCAGTTCAAAGACAAACACTTGCTCTTTCTTGTTTTACTGCTAGGCTGGTATACTGATGTTTTTATACAGAAAATAAGATGTAGTGTTATAATATAATCTCCCTGAAAGGAAATGAAAGGAGGCTTCATGCAGTGTTTTTGTCTACAGGTGGACAGTCAGCTGCGGTCTTCGAACCGCAGACTGGACAACCTGCACGCTCAGCTGCAGGAGCTGGATGCTCACATTGTGGTTAAGGGAGGAGAGGAGAATAAAGGTATGTATGTCATAAACTGTAACTCCTGTTGTTAAATCTACCACGTGCTTTTGTTCCAGACAACCGTGACAGAGTCATCAAAACTGCTCCAGTATTGCAGGATATTAACCTTGTACATTCTGCTATTAAAATTCAAGAGTGCAACAATATTATTTGGCATTAAATGAAATTCCCTCAAGAGCGTTTTCATTTTGGAGCACAGCATGTGAACCCTTATTTTGCTCCTTTTTTTTTTTATATCATCTCTAACCTTTCCCTTTCCTCCACAGATGAGTGTCCTCAGTCTCCTGGGGCAGAGAGCCGAACGTCAGCCCACAAGGAGCGCATCGCTGCCCTGGAGAGACAGCTCAACATTGAGCTCAAAGTCAAACAGGGAGTTGAGAACATGATTCCCATCTACGCCAATGGATCCACCAAGGTACAGGACATCAACTCTATCCACACATGCACATACACACACCCGAACACAACCAGACGAAGTGTAGGACACTTATCATTGACTACAAGGATAATATTTTGAAGGGTACAGGCCACACGCATCATACCCCTCCCCCAGGTGGCTGATAACTCACAGTGTGCGTCTGTGTTTGTGTGTGCACCTTCGCGATCGACAACCTTGCAATCTGCTGACTCAGATGTTGATCTCTAAATGCATATAACCTGTGACACACAAGAAGCCTTCCCCTGCGCACACACCATATCGCCAGCAGCATCTGTTTCACCTTACCCCTTCACCTTGCTCTCACACCCTTTAGTTCTTTTTGTGTTTCACTGCTGAGAGACCTTAAAGAAGACTTTGAGGCTCATTCAATAAATCAACTTGAGAGAAACACAAACGCTCCTCTCCTAGTTTCTCTGTGTTTTTGTAAAACTGTAAGATAAAGTGACAGCACCACTGCTCTGTCATACATCTTTCTAGTTTTATGATATATGGATTTGTAGCTTCCGATCACGTGATTCGCTGAGTGTTTTCCTCCTGTTTCAATCAGGATAAGAAGATGCTGCAGACGGCCCAGCAAATGCTGCAGGACAGTAAAACCAAAATCGACATTATCCGCATGCAAATCCGCAAGGCTGTGCAGGCCACCGAGCACAATGACGACACACAGGGTAAGTCTGAGTGATTGGCTAAACGAGTGTATACAAAGTATAGCTGACACAATGTTGTATCAGTATTGCAAAACATACTTGTAACAATAGTCTTGCACAATAAGGGAAACTCGCCCTGGTGGCTTGTATATTGTTGTTATAACATTTAAATGTTTACAGCATTTGGTCTCTAGTGTAGTATGTGGTTGCAGTATGAAATGCTAAATACTGTACATACTGTATATTACACATAAAACCATGGAACGGACAAAAAGAGACATCTACAAAACATACACTAATAATTTTGACAGACATGCTGTTATTGTTCTTGGACAGAAGATTTTTTGTTCATCTGTCAGTGTCATGTGAGCTGAACTGTTTTTCTTCCTGTGATAGCTGAATCTTAAACCGAAGCGTTATACTTTGTGGTTTATGACAGTGGGCAGCTGGCACTAACAGGATGCTTTTTGCTGGGTCTTGTTCATGTTCTCATGTGATCTGCAGTCTTTCTGTTTCTCTGCATGTCAAACATTTTGTTCTTAGCAGTGGCTCCAGATTCGCAGGCGCACATTTGCAGAAACAGATCAATCAAGAGCTGTCTCTCTGTTTTCACATCTCTCAGCCCAGGTCTTGTGGGGAAGAAGATGAAGAGGATGGTTAGGGGTTGATACACAATAGACTGTCATCTGTGTGTGTGTGTGTGTGTGTGTGTGTGTGTGTGTGTGTGTGTGTGTGTGTATGGGTGGGATGGACAAATATGTGTGTGAATGATACAAAGCCTGTGAAATGGCCCACCTGGCACATTACCACAATCAATCAAATTCACACACAGATGTAGACTAAAAAAGAAATACAACCTTTCAACAAAAGGACCAGGACATGAAAAGTCTCTTTCACACGCACGCACGCACGCACGCACGCACGCAGGCAGAGGCACAACATTGTCTGGGCGGGTGATTACATGTATTAAATGTGTGGAAGTGCTTTTATGTGGATGTTGCCGTGTTGATGCAACTGAACAGAATATGTGGCCCAAGCTGAGCGGTGAGTGCCGTGGACCATTATGGCCCCTCTGCTGGGAACACACTGCTGACGGTCAGGAGAGGTGGGTGGGTTGGTTAACTGCAGCAGGAGAGCAGGGAGAAAGCAGTGGGAGGGGCCAGAAGTAAAAAAAAAAACAAAACAGATTTTATAGATGGTGCGTTCCCTTTGAGGCCGTATATTCCTTTCTGCTCATGTCAGACTGAGGGAGCTGATGGCTGTGAGGAAAGGCCGTGTCTTTTTAGGCCAAGAAGATAATGGCCATTCGGAGGGATTATTTAAGGGCCTTTTAAGGCCACACTTTATCCCTCTGTGGCTTCCATGTGGAAAACCTGCAGGGTTTTCATTGATCTGAAGTTCCCTCTGCTGCTGTAATGTGATAAAAATAGTATTACAGCTGTTTATGACCAGACTGAGCAGCAATGATTTTGTAGTTAAAGGGGAACTCCACTGATTTTACACATCAAAGTCTGTTTATCGGTCTTTGGGAGTACTAGGCTTTGTGACCCCAGAGAGAGCTGTGTGAAATCTGATAAACTACCTCAGGTGATGTCACTTGAGTCAGCATTGGTTGGGGCTGAAGAGTACAAGTTTGAAAATGGAAAAAAAAAGGTGTAGAGTCAGAAAGAAGTGAGACCTCTGTAGCCTGGTGCTCGTCTCTGCTTGAGGCTAGAGGCTCCAGGCGACATTTGCCACTACTAGTGTAACACAGCAGAATGTCCAACTGAACAGTTAGCTGCATTGTGGGTAATGTAGGCGCCAGGTTAGGGTAAGGCCAGGTAAGAAGAATGTGCGGAATAAAAAAAAAAGAGGACATCTCTGGTTCTGCTGGATCAATTTTGATCCTTTTTTTGTCAATTGTAAGTCTGGAAAAGTTGTAGCAATGCAATGCTAAACAAGTGGAGTGCTCTTTTAATGGGGTTTAGTTAAAGTTGTGCACAAACACATAAGAGTATCCTGTATGCCTCTCTGTACTTTCTCAATTGGTTCTGTTGTGCCAGTGTCCTACACAGGCTCTTTCTTGGTTGATCTCACTCTCTCCATTAAACCACGCACTCACACACCCCCACCGGGTTGTGTGTATAGTGTACACAGACAGACAGTCTCCAGGCACCACACCCGGTGGAGGGGTCATCTAGCAGGGTCTGGGCTCCAGGCAGAACACCTTATTAGGAGATAAAAGCATACATATCCACCTCCACCCCTACCCCCTTCTCTTTTCCTTTCTTTCTTCTCCTGTCTTATGCAACGCTCTGAACTGCTCATAAGTCGTAAAAATCATTTTCAATCACGTCTCTGTGTCCTTTGGTCCTTCCTCTTCACTAGCCTGACATTTAAAAGTCAAATGAACCTTTTTTTGAATGCTATTTATCCTATTGTCCTTTTCCTTATCTCAAGCCCCCTCTCTCCTTTTCCCATATCTATGTGCCCCGTTGTGTTTGCTGCCCATGGTGAGAGGCTGCTACTGTGCCATTAAGCTAACCACTTAGCTGTAATTGTGCTTGGCGGGTGCCACTCTGAGGCTGACCCCCGGCCTGCTTTTTTGAGTGAGGGAGCTTGAGTATGTTTTTCCTTTTTGACTGATTGTGTCACACCTGATTTTCTGTTTTTATTCCGCTTAATGTTACCGGGTCTTTTCATTTAATGGTCGAAATAAGCAATTGTCACTGTTTTATCTCAAGCAATTGTTTCATTTTTAAATGGCCATTAGTCTACAGTGGAGGTGAATATCACAAACTTCAAATGTAGCCCCTTTTGTTTCCAGTATATGATTTCTTATACAGTTATTTATATCATTTCTACACTGGTCTTTCATATTTAATGTCTCTCCTGTCAGCAGGACTTGATTTAGGAAACCATTTGTAACAATGGCAGTTGTTTTTAATTGTGATATCAGAATCAGATAGCTTTTTTTTTCTAGCGTAGCAAACAACTGTGTATCTGTCTTATTAATGTTAGCTGGCTAACCTGGGGTAGTAATCAGGGCATTTTTTAGAAATAAAATGCACGAGAGAGGGTGTTTTTTATTTTTTTTATTTCTCTGTTTGCTTTTAAAGATGGGAGATGGGAGGAGAAAGCCATTTGGAAGCAGAGGCAGAGCTAAAGTTAATGCTGCTCAGTGGAGAGATATGGACGCTGGTTACCTCCCTCCAGGCGCTGCTAATGTTTTCTTTGTCTGACTCTTGTGTAATGCATGACATGCATTAAAGCATTAACCTAACTTAGTATGCCCAAGGGAGTTCCCCATAACACACCACTGCCAAAACAAACGACTGTAGTTTCAACATCAAACGATAGAATCTAACTTAATAAAATGTGCAATTGTGATTTAAAAACAACAGAAACTGGTATAATATCTTCAGTCCACATCCATGTGATTGGTCCACTTCACCACTGCAGGTAACCAGGATCTGTGCGGGGTGGAGCTGCGTATTGAAGAGCTGAGGCATCACTACAGGGTGGAACATGCTGTCGCTGAGGGGGCAAAAAATGTGCTCAGGCTTCTGGGGGCCAACAAGGTTCAGGACAAGAAAGCCCTGTCTGAGGTTAGACTGGATACACACACACACACACACACACACACACACACACACACACACACACACACACACACACACACTATTTGTTTGTTTATTCTTTAGTATAAACACAAACATTACAGCATCATGAAATTATATGGTGTCAGATAAGAGTGCCATCAGCTTTATCTTTATGGTTCCAGCAGAGACGCAAAGCAAACCAAAAAATTTAAATCCAAAGGTTTCTGTGAAGTCAGATATTTCCCAAAGCATTTTCAGCTACTGCACAGTCTCAGCTCCCTCTACCATTTAAGAGATATCTTCACAACAGCAGCTGCAACATGACATACAGTATTGCCCCACCCCTCAAAATAACTGTATCTGTGTTGGTGTTGAAAGGGTTGTTGATCAGTACCAGTGTGACTCACCCCTTCTATTACTTTGTGCTGAGGTTTCTGGCTTTTAGTCTGTAGTGTTTTGAAATGAAAATCACCCCATTTTTCATTCTTGAAGGATGGTACTGGAAGAAAATACTGGCTTATGTTTTTCTCCAAATAAATATATAATATAATATATAATACATAATACATAATTCATATAATAGGATGGTAAGTATGGATTTTGAGGGCTGTGAGATTAGATCGAGAGTTAATAGTTTACTTAACAATTTCAGCAGTCACCTGGTGGATGTTGATATATATTAAAGCTGCTCTGTGTCGACGCTGTGCAGGCGCAGTCTCGTCTCAGCGAGGCGTCTCAGCGGTTGGATCTGCTGAGGGACTCTCTGGACCAGCGTCTGGCGGAGCTACCAGAGGACCACCCCAAGGCCAACATCATCAAAGAGGAACTGGTCCTGGCCTCCTCCCCAGCCTTCAGCTCCCGCCACGGTGCCCCATACCTCCACAACCAGTACAGCACCCTCAACAAACCTTCACCCCTCACAGGTAAGTCACACAAATTAAAGCTCAAACACCCGTATATAGCCTGCTCAGCAACGTCCCTAAATCCTAACTGCACAAATATCAGATGAAGCTGCACAACAAGTACAAATGCAAATTTTAAAGCTCCGTATTCCATCATTTAGATGAGCACAAGAGTTTACCATAAAACACTGAAGTGATTGGTGTTGACATACTAAAAGACTGCCACTGTGGAAACTATAAAGAGTCTTTGAAGCCATTAGTTAGAGTCTATGTGGAGGCATTTTATTAATCGAGGGAGTATGATGAGGTTTTCCCTTCTGCTCTTTGAAACAATTAAACAAAACCTGGCATGCTGCACCCAAAATTACTCCTTTGATTGTTTTAATCTGCCTTTATACACACAACACTGTACAGCAGCTTTTTTTAGAAGTGAACTTTTGGCTTGTGCAAGTGCATACACAGACTTAATCAATGCGTATGCATGTGTTTACAAATTAAAAGAGTGCATATCTTTCTTTGTGTTCACAGAGATTTCTAGTCCTGAACTTGCACAGATTTTTTTAAATCTTGCTGCTGGTGTTTCGGTCTGTAGTTGGTTGTAGCTGAATGGTTTTCCTCTGTCTTCAGGTACCCTACAGGTGCAGCTGTTGGGATGTGTGGGGTTGTTGGAGGTGGTCCCAGGTCGCAATAAAGGGACAGCTGTCATGCTGCCCTGTTACAGCCCTGGAGACACAAGGTCTTTCATGAGGGGCAGCAAGGGACTCTATGGACGGAGCGGTTCAGTCAGTGGGAAGACACCCAGCAAGACAGATGAGCTCTCGTGTAAGTGTGTGTCTGTTTGATGAACATTCATTTCTAATGAACACTCATTTAAGGTATATACAATCTCATTCAGCAGGTTTAAAAATAAATAAGCTCTTTTGCTTTAAGTTAACATTGTGACTTTATGTACTTAATTCATTCAAAGATGATAGATGTAAATGATTTTTTTTCCCTTTACAAATAGAGTAATGTACCATGTACTGTCAGTTCAATGGAGCCAATCCATATTAACTATATTACGATACAGTTGCAGCCTGGCACTTTTGTTTTCCTCTGGTGAGACGTGCAGTAGTCGCTTTAAGTTGCTGAGGTTGGGCCCTGTAGTTCAGCGCTCGCACATCAGGACACAGCAACATCAGCAAATTTAGCTGAATTGCCTCAGTGCCCTGAGTAGGCAATTCACAAACAGCTTTTTTTAATGTCTTGCATTCTCTGCTGTGTCTCCAAGGAAATTAATGACACTCATTAATCAATATTAAAATTGTATTATGTATTATAGTAGTATGTGCTTCCAGTAGCTGTTGTTTTTGTACTGGTCAGGACTTGATAGGAATGTCACCTATGGAGGGAATAAAATGAGGTGTGTGTGTGTGTGTGTGTGTGTGTGTGTGTGTGCAGCTGAGGTAAGTGCCGTGCTAAAGCTGGACAACACAGTGGTGGGGCAGACAGCTTGGAGGACTGTGGGAGAACAGGCCTGGGACCAGACCTTTACAGTGGAGCTGGAAAGGGTCAGTACATATACACACAAACCAGCAGAGTGCATGTGAGGGCCCTTTGACCAAAGTAAAACTGCTGTGTTCATGTTTTCCAAAACTGATGTCTCTTTTGTATCCGTGTGTCTCAGTCGAGGGAGATGGAGATTGCAGTTTACTGGAAGGATTTCCGCTCGCTGTGTGCTCTGAAGTACCTGAAGCTGGAGGAGTTCCTGGACAACCAGAAACACAGAGTCCAGCTGGAGCTGGAGCCTCAGGGCCTGCTGCTGGCTGAGGTACACGCCAACACATACACACAACACGCACACATCACACACGCGTCTTGACATAAACTGACACGGAACAACAAAAAGTGGGAAGAGGGACAGCCACACACAGAAGTGGACTCAGATGTCCCTGCATACTTGACACCCATCTATGCCGGTGCTATAAATACACACAAAAGATATTTAAATTTGCGTACATACACCTACCCCCCCACACACAAACACACGCACACACACAAGCTGTCAGGTGCACCTGTGCTGCAAAGCACTGCTTTGATATATGATACTGAAAGGTTTCAACCATCTGAGTGCGATATCTCAAAATAAAATGTGTGAGTGTAGTCTCCATGTTTTCATCTTTCATGTTTGTGTGTGTTTTCCAGGTGACCTTTTTCAACCCGGTCATTGAGAGAGTTCCTCGCCTCCAGAGACAGAAGAAAGTCTTTTCTAAGCAGCAAGGTGAGGAAGAGACAGAGCAGACAGGAGACAAAGACAAATAAGCTGAACGGGGAAATAACAGTGTTTCACTTTTCTGCTCTGCAGCCTCAGGACGAATAAGTTGTCACTCCACTGTATTTTCATTTAGACCACAGCACCCCCTAGTGGCGAATAAGCTTGTGTCTTCACATTGATGACACATTTATTCATGCAGCATTTATTTACAAAGTTCTTCACCCAAACAAGATGTAAAACAGATACTTAAAATCAGACAAAAGGTCACATACAGCAGAATAATAAGTTTTGGAGTATCATTTAATTTAGAGTATAATTTAATTTTATACAAATTCACTAAGAAGGTCTGAATATGAGGCAATGATTTTAAATGTAATAAATAATTTTTCTTGTATTTTAATAGCAATCCTGATCCCTTTAGGACTCTTATAACTTGAAAAACAATGGCTACACCATGCAGGAAGAGGCTGTTAATCAGATTTTTAAAACATCTAATATGAGATGGGGTCTGATGTTGGACAGTTTGTATTAAAAAAAGAAATTGTGATGGTGGTATAAATGTAACTCTTTCCTACAAGTGTGATTGATTGATTGATTGATTGAGTGATTGATTGACTGATGGTGATCTGCTGTGTGACACATACATTAGTGACTCTCGATGTGTGTGCGTTCATGTGTTTCTAGGCAAGGCATTCCTTCGTGCTCGTCAGATGAACGTGGACATAGGCACGTGGGTGAGGCTGCTTCGGAACGCTATTCCCACTGTCAACAACTCGGGAACCTACAGTCCCAATGCGCACAGCCTAACACTCAACTCCGGGTGAGACACATACACACACACACACACACACACAGCAAGCACATGTAAATGGTGCATAAGCTGCAGAGGTGCACACGCTCAGCATCTTCCTGTGACGATTTGATAGCCGTCAGCCAGCCTTTGCTATCAAACAGCAGCAGCGTTCCTTGAACCTTATTCCTTGTGTTTCCTGGCAAAGAATAAAGCATGTGATGCTTTCTCTGCCCCACGTCTAACAACCCTTCTGTGTTCTGTTTCTGTCTGTTCATTCGTCTGTCTGCATCGCCATGTTGGTCTGTTTGTGTGTATCTGTGTGAATTTTTCCAGGGAGATCTCAGTGGAGAAGTTGAGTCTGGACAGCGACTCTCCGATAAGAGGCGATTACAGGAGAGACACGGACACACACACTCCGGTGAGACAGACAGAGAGAGAGGAAGCCCAGGAAATTGGGGAGGTGTGTGTGAAGGGTTTGGTCTACTATAGTAAATCCACTGTGGGACAAATGAAATCTATCGGTTGAAAATGAAACGAAAGGCCCAAGGCTTGATCGACAAGTAAAGAAAAGAGTAACTGTTTGTTTTGCTGTTTGATCAGTGGATAATGTAATAATCCACAATCCAGGCCATAATAATTAATATTCAAGTTGAACTTGGACTGTATTTTGAATCTAAACAAATCTGTGACCTAATCTAATTTGTGATCTAATGATTTCTAAAAGAGTTTTCAGGTGAACCCATAAAGCCCATATTGAAAAGGGAATTGATCATTATAGATAAAGTTAATATTTTCACAATATCCAGTGTAGACAGCGGGCGATTTGTGGACTGTTAACATTCAGTCTCTTCTGTGAGACGCACGTATGACATTCAAATAACACAGCCGGTGTGATTGTCCTTGACGGGATTTGCGTCAGGTTTTAAATACAGAGCAGTAACAAAGAGCGAATCAGAGAATGTGCTGTTTGTCCATCACATCTAAGCCGTTGTCATAAAACCGTGTCTCTCGTCTTCCATCCTCTTTTCCCTCTGTCTCCGCACGTCTCTCTGCGTCTTTTCCTTCATGTCTCTTTCCTCGCATGTCCCCCGTCAGGACCGACCGCCAGTCATCGAGCCCTTCTCCCCCCCAGACCTCACCCCCGAGTGCCCTGTCCGAACCCCGTCTGTTAGCAGGTACACACTCACGCAGAAACACTGACTCCATATGCATTTACATGTGCCTTATGTGCCATATTTTTAATGATGTAATTACAACAATATTGTCTGTTTAGACTGATATTGTCTGTGTATATTCTGCTTCATATTAGGCCCTTTTCACAGAAGACATTTTGACACGTCAATAATAAAATGAATGATGGCTGAATTCCATTTAGCTGCCTCAGCTTCCGGGTCCTGGTATTGTTCATGCTGACTCACGGTCTGCTGTGCCTTACCAGAGGCATTGTTACTGTTATTTGTAACACCTGTGCTTTTTATACCATCACAAGTTAAAAATGTCTTCTCTGAAAAATGCCTGTCCATTAGCATTACTGCTCCCACTTTCACAGTTCCAGTGTCTCCCGTGACAGATGATGCTGTCGTGTATTCTGAGCAGTCGATATGATATTTCTAATGTATTTTGTTATCCTCTGCAACATATTCCTGCTGACTGTGTGTGTCCATCTCTCCAGTAAGCAGAGGAAAGGTCCTCTGTCCCTCCAGGACTTCCGGCTGATTGCCGTGTTGGGCAGGGGACACTTTGGGAAGGTACAGTTTCACACCAGGGCCTTTTTCTTAATTTATTTATTTTTGATTGGCAAGAGATTTAACTTTGAATCGACCAAACTGGTCAGTATCGAAGGGGGGGGGGGGGGTGTCACAAAACACAAAAAGACTTGGACTGGCAGCTGACATATTTGTAGAAATAAGGAAAGGGCAGAGAGTTACACGATATTTACATTACAATCAGAAAACCGTACAGACAAGACAGTGTGTAAAAAGCCTTTTTGTGTTCTATATGTCATTATCTGCCTGTCTTTGCATTTATTGAGCTTATTTTCCCCCTTTTCCTGTATTTTATGGCTTCTTTCCTTCTTTCTTTCCTCTTTGTGAAACTTTTAACTGGTGTCATGGCTGCAGGAGCTTGAACTTATTGACACATCTTGATAAATTTTTAAAAGGTTTCCGTTTCTGCTCCTCATTAAACCAATAAGCATGCACATCTACAAGCGCTCCGTTTTACACGTTTTGTACATTTTCAAAAGTCCATTTTTGCTGCTTGTGTGTGTGCGTCTCCAGGTGTTGTTGTCAGAGTACAAGAAGACAGGCATGATGTACGCCATCAAAGCCCTGAAGAAAGGGGATATCATCTCCCGGGATGAGGTGGAAAGGTGTGTGTTGATGTGTTTATCACTCTGCATTTTCCTTTGTGTGTGTGTTGTTGCTTTTTTAGCCTGAATCCTCTGAGCTCCATTTATACATGTCACTGCACAGTATTAATCTGTGCGGCTGTGCCTTAAATCACCATGATTACAGTTCATCTGTGGGCTGGGTGTGGGCGTCTCATCGACCAAAATAAACACTAATTATGTGTAAATGTTTCTCATTTTTCCCTCTGTTTTTCCTCTCCTCCCCTCATTTTTCTCTGATTTCCACCTTCTCCTTTACATCTCTACACCTCCTTCCTTCCTCTCTTACTCCTCGCTTATTCACTTTCTTTTGCCTCTTCATCCTCCTCTTCCTCCTTTCCACCTTTTCTCTCCTCGCCTCTCCAGTCTGATGTGCGAGAAGCGCATCTTTGAGATCGTGAACATGTCGCACCATCCCTTCCTGGTCAACCTGTTTGCGTGTTTCCAGACACCAGAGCACGTGTGTTTTGTTATGGAGTACACAGCAGGAGGCGACCTGATGATGCACATCCACACGGACGTCTTCACAGAGCCACGAGCCGTGTACGTAATACGCACAGATGTGTGTTTAAGAAAATACTAAATGGAGACTTTATAATTAGAGAGTTTCTTTCTATTCAATTTTATCTTTTATTATTTGTTTGTGTGATTAATTATTCCACAAATTCAGGCTCTTACACAAGTCTGTTAAGTAATTCACAAACCTCTGACGCTCTGCGTAAAAAATTTGCTCAGTAGTTCTAATGAATAAACATTTTATATAGTTAAAGCCCTGAAAAGATTTATCTTTATCTTCATTTTAGAGGCCATAGTTAACAGCTGTATTATATCAAACTGCAATGCATCATACTAAAAACCTTTGACCCTCATTTCTGTAATTTGTACCTTCAACAAAGTCAGTAATTTTCAGTAAACATGGCCAATACCAAAAGCCTACAACTTTTTATGTAGTAGTAGTGTCCATTTTCATTGTACAACCACAGATGCAGTGCATCAGCCGTATTGCCGGTGTCCTACCCAGAGCACAACTGTGCCACAGCTGGCAAGCAGCTGTTTGTCAGCCCTCAGACAGTAGCTTTGGTTGTGGTGCTTCGTGGTCTGAATGCATAGTTAGTGTAATTTGTTATGTGCCCCCCCACCCCACCCCTTGATGCAGCTGTATAATAATGTTTCTGCGGTTTGACTTCAGGTTTTATGCGGCCTGCGTGGTTCTCGGACTTCAGTTCCTTCACGACCATAAGATTGTGTACAGGTGAGTGGAACGCACACAAATCTGTCTCATCACATAATAGGTGAAGTATAAAAGAGACGTCTACGTCAGAAGCAAAACTGATTACAAAAAAAAACCCCGCTTAAATCTTAACTGGGGTCCAATGGAGAAGCTCCCTCTCTAACTTTGGATTTTTGAACCAATTAACAGAAATGATATGAATAGAAATTTTTCAAAAGAAGCCTCCAATAGCACAAAGAAATGATGCAAAGGTTTTTCTGGAATTAATCTTTAAACTTTAACTATGCCCTTGATTTCACATCTGAGTTCTGTCTGATTCTGTTTTCCCATTAAATATGAAGGGTTAGTGTTTTTTTTAGTATCTCTTAAACTCCTTATGTACGCTCTGCTGTGTTTGGAAAATGATTCTCACCCACATCTTTTCACCTTCCCTCTCTTCCAGAGACCTCAAGCTTGACAACCTGCTGCTAGACACAGATGGTTATGTGAAGATCGCTGACTTTGGACTGTGTAAAGAAGGTGGATACTGATGTTACTGACGCAGGAGCTCATTTCTCATTTCTCATGTTTGCCTAAAACATGTCCCATTTTCTTAAACGTGCCTAAAATTTCACCTTTGTGCCTCCGTCTGTAGGAATGGGTTTTGGGGATCGAACCAGCACATTCTGTGGGACTCCAGAGTTTTTGGCCCCAGAGGTCCTAACAGATACATCCTACACCAGAGCAGTAGACTGGTGGGGACTGGGGGTCCTCATCTATGAAATGTTGGTGGGAGAGGTGAGAACTAATCCACATCCACATACGCAAACCTCTTACAGTCTCCATGGGAACACACATTACAAACTTGTGAGGCTGATACCACATGCATCTGATGTCACACTGTGCTTTCACAGACTGTAGCTGTTCCTCTGGAGATATGAAGGATGGATTATGTCACGTCCAGATCCTGAAATATTTGAAATTGCCTAAAAAACAGTGAATTTAACAAGAGACCAAAGAAATAAAAGATGATCTGTTGACCGTCTAAGAATTAGGTCACGTAACTCATAACTGCAACATTACGAGTTCAAGAAATAAGTTGTTATCAAACTCTTGTGCAAACCTAAAAGTAGTAATGAAAGTACATTTATAACATCATGAAGGTTTATCCTGAATGATTATGAAAATTAGGTTTTTATTGTGGTATATTGCAAATTTGCTGAACTTCCCTCTTAAATGCCCTATTTATATTCCTTCTAGTTATCTGTGTTTATGCAGTGTGTGTTAGATATGACAAGTCTCTCTATATGTGACGTGACATGTTCAGTGTGATTAACACATTGATTTGTGAATTTCAAACCTCTAAAACTGATTTTATTGCGTTAAGTGTACTTTTGTGTCTTCCCGTGTGTGTGTGTGTGTGCGTGCGTGTGCGTGTGTGTGCGTGTGTGTGTAGTCTCCATTCCCAGGGGATGATGAGGAGGAGGTGTTTGACAGCATTGTGAATGATGAAGTACGCTACCCACGCTTCCTCTCCACTGAGGCTATTGGCATCATGAGAAGGGTAAGAGTACACCCATAAATACACAGCACTGTCGTGACAAATGCTGCATTTACATGATATATGAAACATTAATCACCAACATAGTTTGCATCCCCTTACAATTTCTTATTCTTTCGTGTGTGTGTTGTCACGAGCAGCTATTAAGGAGGAACCCGGAGAGAAGACTGGGCTCTGGTGAGAAGGATGCAGAGGAGGTGAAGAAGCAGCCATTTTTCAGAGTAAGTGCACTAATGCTGTTTTTTTTGGGTGGGGGGGGGTTAAGGGTGAGGAAGAGCAAAGGTTTTTCCACAGGAGAGCGTGACCTTGATGATGTGCTGATGTGTTGAAGGTGTGTTGACTCACACAGCTGCAGTGGAAGAACCGGTCACCTGCAGCTCTTTCTCTAAGCTTTGGTTGTCTCTGCTTGTATTATTCCTCCATGGCATGTTCTCCAACTGATAGGTGAATGCAGAGAGACCTTAAAAAAATAGCAGGCAGCTTTACTTGTCCTTTTTGACCCGTTAAAGAAAATATATGCAGAACTGAGAAAGATCAGTAGATTCCTAATCCACCTTTTCACTTATTTCTTGTCTCTTTTTCTCCGTATCTCTCCAGAATGTGGACTGGGAGGCACTGCTGCAGAGGAAGGTGCCCCCTCCCTTCGTCCCCTCCATCGGGGGCAAAGAAGACGTCAGTAACTTTGACGAGGAGTTCACCACTGAAGCTCCGACCCTGACGCCTCCACGTGAACCCCGCGTCCTCTCCCGCAAAGACCAGGACAGCTTCCGGGACTTTGACTACGTCTCTGACCTCTGCTAGTGAGCGGACCAACAGTCTCTACTGACTGTCCGCTGACTGTTTGTCTGCCATTAATTACACTGTGAATGAATGTGGATAGACTGAAGGAAGTCAGTGTGTGTTTGTGTGTCTGCAGGGTTTTAAAGATCGAGGACTGAGAGACAATTAGCTGATGGGGTTAAATGTTCTTTCAAGAACGAAGGATGAACGAAGACCCCCTCTCTAGTCGTTGTACAACACACCAGTGACTTGTGTATCTTGTAAACATTATCCTATGAAATGCCTCCTCCCATCCTCTTATGTGTCAGTGTAGTCACCTGTCATCTGTGCAGCTGCGAGAGGACGAGCTCTTCATATTGTTGACTGTCTGGAGGTTGCTCAGTGGCCTCTTATACCAATGCCTTACATTTGTACTTGTATCTGTTCCACAGAAAAGCGTTTTGTTTTTATTTTGTGACCCTTTGTATACAGCAGCAGGAGCAGTGATTCACCGCGCTGCGGAAATACTCTCAACTGATCTTTTTAGAGGATTTCCTTGTCGGAGTGGAATTAGTGACGTTCAGAGTAAATTTGTACTCTGAGCTTTTTCATCAGTCGATTGCTGATGACCTTCAGTCAGGCCGACTGAGTCTAGGCGAAATATGAGTTAACTATGGGGTAAAGAACCACTGTCTTACTTAGTTGCAATAGACCTTTTTATTGGGACGTCTACCAACCACTTTTTAAAAATTTATGCTGCTTGGATTTTAATTTCTGTGACAAAATCCAACAACAATTTGCAAATGAGTCATATTTGATGACTGTCAATGTATTGTTCAGTACCCTACACATGCTTTTTTTATTATTTTTTGGGGGGGTATTACACATTTTGGGATAACACACATTCATATCATAATTTGATATAAATATGTTGCAAACACAGATGACCATGAGAAAAAAATCTGAACACTAAGACTTGATAAACAAGTAAGAGACTTTCCATTATGGGTTTGAGACATATTCATCCAGTTGTCTAGATGCTCCCAGAGGTTTGTGAACATGAAGTCATTTTCCTCCCCAAGACAGTTGCATCAGACTTTAAACTTATCAAACACTGGCTGTAGCAGTTGTTTTTGTGTCTGTTTGAAGAACTTAAGCCACCCACAGGTTAAAACCTACCCACTGTGGTCACTGCAGGGTTTGGTTTCCATCACAGCGCTAAAATCATCTTTGTTTTAACCGAAACTGATTGATATCTCAGTACTTTTTGAAGATCTGGGTGGCGCCACAAGCAAAACAAACCTCACTAGCCACTTTTCCACGGTAGAAAGAATTGGAGAGCTGGCTGCAGTGAGAGCAGCTTTAGATCCAAGCAAACAAGTTCTCTTGGCAATACATTTCTAAATGAACACTATCATTAGAGGGAAACACACTCATTAATGTTGGAAAAATATGAGCCAGTGGTATAAACATCTATAGCACATAAACATTTCTGAGTACAGGAGAGGTTTGTTGTGAAGCTGGATGTCTGATGGTGTAGATTTTACGTATCTTGTGTATGACAATACAAAACCATGTGAGAGAATGAGATGACTTATTTTATAAAAAAGAAAAAAAAAAAAACCTGGAGTGAATATTATGTCTGTTCATTGTTGTTATGGGCATGGGAGTGTTCATTCAAGTACAGATACCAGAAAGAGAAGTTAAAAAAACCTGAAATGCATTTCAGTAAAAATATTACTTCTACAACTACAGTATTTGTGTGTATAGTCTGTTTTTGACGAAGTGCAGAAATACATTTCTACTGCATCATTTTGAATGAATGGGTCAGGATCCAAATTGGTCACTGACCTGCTTTTAATTTCAACTCAATTCAATATCATTTATCAACTTAAGGGGAATTAATGATGCTATAATATGATTATTCATCATCATCATTCATGTGTTGATTATTTTGAAGTGTGCATTCTGAAGTGTGAGTCCATATACCACTCTTGTATTTGCTGATGTGTAGCCTGACCTCTGACCTCCTCAGGAAGAAGCAAGCATCGCTAATGGAGAAAACGTCCTGGGTTCATAAAATATGCATGGGTTACCTCTATGTATAGCCGAAATAAGGATACAGACGCGACTGAATGTCATACTTACAACATAGCTGTGTGTTTACAGTTAAAACAACGTAAAAAAAATCCCACCTGCTGAAGAAGACCTTGTGATATGGTTAAAAGCACCAGAACAAGCAATAATCTGTACCACTTTCTGATTAGACACCATTTATAAATTGTGTATAAGCTGTGGTTAATGGCTTTATTAATTTGTAAATCAATTACAAATGCTTTTGTAGACCAGTTTTAAACCATTAATAACAACAGAGTCACCAGACTGTAAAAATCATCCTCCAGCATGACACTTTTGTCTTTTTAACTCTTTAATCATTAGTGAGACCCCTCCAATGGACTGTTCAACTGTCTGCCCTCTGGAAAAGTACTGCAGGATATATGGTATATCTGGACCAAAATCCTGCAAACTTGACGATTGTAGAACTCATAATTTATTAACATTTTATTATTACAGGTGATGTAACTTTTCGTAATGGCTCATTAGAAATTGAGAAACCCAAGACCCTTTATTGATATCATATTAAAATTTATAACTGCAGGCCTGATGACTTACTAAAAAGTTTGAAACCTTAAGTGCTTATTAATGGTTTGCCAACATTTGTAATATCACTATTATTGAACAGAAATAAAGTTGGTAAATTATTTATTAAGCAGTGGTACAGCCATTAATTACAGCTGATAAACCCACAGCGAATGGTACCCAGTCTTCTGATGAGGACAGTGTGATAATGTCAAAAATTCCAGAGCAAGCCAGTAAGTATACCTTGAGCTGAGATTGTTCAGTCATGTCCAGCTCTAGGGTCAAGAATGAATTTTCTCAATTTATCTGGACTTTTTATTCTTCCTCCTCAGATCCCTTTGATGACAAATACCCTGAGTAAAAACCCCAACCGTATATACTGGGTGAATGGCGATTAGTTGTTGTGAAGGAATGACTCTGTAATATCGTGCAATATAGGTGCATGAGGACAGAGGTGTAACATGAGTGATCACATTACTGCAGTGTGTCTCTCTCCAGTCCAGTCAGTCAATCAGAGAGTGTGTGTGTATGCGCGCGTGCGCGCGTGTGTGTATGTGTGTTGCTGGCCCTGCCTGCCTGCCTGCCAGAGAGGGGAGTCGAGAGCTCTGCTGGGAACTACATGGTGCTCAATTTTTCAAGATGTCGTCGCTGGAACAGAGGCTGTCGCGAATCGAGGAGAAACTAAAGCAGGAAAATGAAGAAGCTCGCCGGAGAATCGACCTCAACATCGACATGAGTCCGCAGCGATCACGTCCGAGGCCGAGTGAGTGTCCACCGGGGAGGACCGGGGAGTCGGTAACGGCCAGAATAGCAGGGGGAAAGATCGGAGAGGCGGAGGGAGGGAGGGAAGGAGTGGGGGTGTTAATGCTGCCTCTAGCTACTACATGCTAACAGGCTAGCTACATAAACAAACACCGACTCCGCTTGGTCGGTAAATTCTTGTGTGAAATCACTTACCTAACTGGTGGGACAATTTCTATAGCGAGTAAAACAAAATTTAGAAAATCCGAAGCGCTGTCATGAAATACCTTGCTGGCAGTCACGTCCCGAAATCTGTTTTGATTCTGTCCTGTCAAACATGCTAGGCTAACGGGCTAGCATTCTGAGTGATAGTCGGTGGCAGGCCCAGCGTCAATCTGAAAATGTGATGTAGTTTCCAGGTTGCCTATGTAAATATTTTAGACGTGCCATTTCATTTAAGCGTTTGTGTAGCTTCATACAGTTATTAAGCAGTGTATATGCTTATGACTCTTGCGGCAAAGTCAATTTTCCCTGCCATTTTTTGACCCTTTACGAAACAGACGCTAGTATGTGCCAGCTATCTCATCTAACGTTAGCTAACGTTAAACATACGTTAACTGCCTTCTTCTGTGGTGCTGTTAAGATGTTAACACTGTTTGTACTTTTTACACGGAGAGGTAAAACGCCAGTCTGTTGCAGAGCCACTGAATAAAACCCCTTTACAGTTTTCAGTGGATTTGAAGTCAGTGTTGTATTAAGGGGTGAAGCGGTAACGCTGGGCCCTTGGACCGTGTCAGAGGAGAAAACTCAGCCAAACAGCCCGGTTAGTTTAGCAGGGAAGTCTGCATGTAACACTGAGACAGACACTGTGATGAAGACTGAAACATCTTTATTATCTTACCAACGTATGATAGTGAATTTTTAAAGCTATTAGCAATAATATACATTCACTCACTGATGTATACAGATCATTCTTTCCTACAGATCATCACGTCTTGTCCAGTCATATGAGGTTTGAGAGACATTGACCACAAACCTTCTTTGTTTTTTCTTCTGTGTTCTTAAAACAAGTATCATGAGGGTACATTAGCTGTCTGTAAGAATGAAAGTGGGAAAGGTGTGAATGAGTTAAATGACAGGCTGGGGTTATTCTGTTTCTCTTATAGTCAACAAATACCATGGAAAGACCAATGCCAAGAATAACTGATAACAAGTGTCATCTGTGTATCCAAAGCCTGATATAAGCCTTTTCCTCCGTGTCCTCAACCAAAAACAAGGGATGCACTGATCCAATACATGAGATCCAATCCACTCCCTCAATATCATACTAAAAGTCAGCGTTTTCTGTCATCAGTTACCTTCACTCAGTCACAGCATGGCACTGACTTAATTTTTAGTGCACCAGCAATCACTCCCCTCAACTCACCTAATGGAAAGTGATCCCAATGACTTCCATGCAGTAAGTAATACAAATTTTAAATCCGGTATTGGTACTCTGAACAGTAGATCCCAATTAAAAACACACCAATGTGCCTCACCGTTGC
This sequence comes from Seriola dumerili, assembly GCF_002260705.1. Classification (NCBI taxonomy): domain Eukaryota; kingdom Metazoa; phylum Chordata; class Actinopteri; order Carangiformes; family Carangidae; genus Seriola; species Seriola dumerili. The sequence goes on along the minus strand of NW_019174876.1, from coordinate 825,617 downwards.
ACTGGGTGACCTGTGCCTTCATTGCCACGAACATGGACACTGTAACTTGTTTTGAGAGGATATACACCATCCTGCTGCTGTAAATGCTCACTAGAGCACCAAATGTGTATTAATCGGCAGTTGAAAATAGTCCAAGAAGAAATATTTACTCCTGTTTGAGTAACGTTTGCTAAAAATCACAGTGCCCAGCTGTGTACAGGAAATTACTGAACCTTTTATTAAAATGAAATGATATATTTTCTGACCAGTTTTTAAAGATTTGTGACTTCAGTAGAAACCTGTGGGCTTGGGGCTAAGTGCCACAGACAGGGTAGGAAAGTCGAAAAGTAGTGAGAGATGCACTGATGCTGATTGTTGATTTTGGTCTTTTCATAGGATTCGCAGACAATATGAAAACCAGAGTAATGCCAGAATTGTACTTTATACACTGCTCAGATTTGTGTTCTTTTTGAGAAAGTGAATTATAGAAGTCATAAAGTCTGTGGGGGTTTTTTTCTCCATTTGATATAAGATGGAGCGCGTATGTGTGCGCACATGTGTGATCGTCTCACTAGTACAGTGCAGTAATGTGCGTGTGTGTGTATATTTTCTTTCCTCTGTCTAGTCATCGTGATCCAGCTCAGTCCTGCTCCAGCCCCTTCCCAGCGTGCAGGTATCATTCAATCCATCGCTCTCTCTGCCACTGCCCCCCCCCCCCAACACCTGTGCCCCCTGTTTCACCTTCCATCCCCTCCTCCCTCATCTTCTCTTTCTGTTGTATACCAACCTTACACCTATCAGAGAGTGTTATTGACTTTTAAAAAAACGCAGTTCTTTACATTCTCACCAATTTAGTTTCCTTTGTTTTGCTCCAGTAGAGACTAATGGGGTCTCAATACTACAACTTCACTTACTGTAATTACTCACACTCGTCTTTTTTTAACACTTTTCTTACATTCAGTGGAATTAAAGTTCTAAGAAAGAACAGACTGTTGAAAAAGGTTGAAAGACAACCGTTTCTCCTTTTTATGTGTGTCTGTAAAAGTCAGTTTACTCTCTCCAACAAATATAGGTGCATACTGAGTTTCAGCCAGACAGACTGGATGGTATTGTAGTAACATATAAGATGGTGTAAGTTGTTATTAACACCAGCTGACAAAATGTAGTTTGGTTTCACAGACATTATGGATTATAATCACAACTTTAAAGCATGTTGACTTTGTATTTCAAACCTCCTCCCTCCACACACACACACACACACACACACACACACACACGCACGCACGCACGCGCGCGCGCGCGCCCCTTCACTCTCACTCACACACTTAATGTCTTATTCTGTATCTCACACCAGTGCCCGACAGTTTTACGACTGAATAAGAAGCTCCTCTGAGGGGTAAAAGTTTAATCCATGTTTGTGAAACCAGTCCTTGACCAGTGCTGAAATTTTAGCCCAGCAGTTATTTACACCTCTTCTCAAATCACATCCTCTCTCCATCTTTCCATCCCTACTCCTCTCTCTGACTGTGTATGTCTGTGCCAGTGGCAGGGCAGTGTTGGTGTGTGTTGATGTTCAGTGTGTGTGTGTGTGTATGTGTGTGCGTGCGCGTGTGTGTGTGTGTGCGTGTGCGTGCGTGCGTGTGTGTGTGTATTATTAGATTAACCTTCGTTTCGCTGGAGGCAGAGAATCACGGTGCATGTGGCTTTTCTGCACGGCACGATGTTTTGGGTTGTGTTTTGTTTGACACGGTCTCTAATCCAGCATCCCCACTGGTCCGTCTGCAGGAGTGCTGTGAACACTCTTCTCTTTTTCTCTGTGTTTTTCTCTGTGTGGCGACTGAAGAGTTGCCTTCCTGTCCGAGTCTGACTGGCTGACTGACTGTCCGACTTCCAGCTTAGTCTGTGCTATGCAGTTTTGGCTGAATTTCTCCTCTTTCTCCCTCACATTAGACTGTTTGATGTTGTTTGTCTGTTCTTCATCTTCTGGCATCCCCTCCCTCCCTCCTCCTTCCTTTTGCAGCGGCACTGTGCGAGCAGGAGGCGGTGCAGCAGTGCCTGCGAGTATCTGCGTGTTTATGTGTCTCCCCCTCTCCCTGCTCTGTCTGCCCGTCTATCTTCCCATCCGTCCATCTGGAGCCAGCAGAGCTATGGAGATGCGATTGGTGCCAAAGACTGCCTGAGTACTCCTTCCTCCCCACACTAACCCCTCCTCCCCTTCACTAACTGATTCTCCCTTTACAGGCTGATCCATCCACAGGTGACTCATGGATACAAACACCCGCTGGCACTCTCAGAGGAGTTGCCAGCCTGCTACTACAAAAACAATTATAATTATGATTATGACAATAGTTGTATGGTCCTTGAAATGTTTTTCAAACTGGTTTTGAGGATTTGAAAAAGTTGCTGATGTGACATTGCTATTAAGTAGAGAGTTAAACTCTTAGTAATCAGGGGTCTGAAGTCATATTTAGTATTCCTAGTCGATCTTCATAGCTGCTGATTTTCTGTCTGAGCATTTGGTTGCATGACAGGTCTGTGCTGATACTACCTTGGAATATTCTCTTGAAATTCTTTAACATTTCCACTTGAAATTGAGCCAGTGCTTGCACGCACACCTGATATTAGTCCAGCAGTGTTTTGACATGTCTTTTCACGCATGATTTACACCTTCGTTTATACGGGGCCAGAAGCATGTTGCATCTTCTGTTTGGATTTTGGATTTCAGTGCCAGTCAGTCTTGAACTGTCAGTTTGTCATCCAGGGTTGTGAAGTCATTTACTGTATGTGTAAGGCTGTGTGGCTACAGTTTATTATAACTTTATTTTCATTGCTCTGCCCATTGGTTATGATAACATTGTACTCACCTATATAATCACTGAGATCTGGGAACATGGTGACATCGCTGAAAAGATGCCCAAAGGGCCAACAAAGACAAGCGGTTACAGGTCGTAAAAAAGACACTCAGGTTAGCCAAACTTATTTGGAAAAGAAAAGAAAGGTGAACAGTAAAATTATTACCAAAACTGTCTGTTGTAAACATTTGACAGATTGACCTTTTGGTTCAACTCTGATCCACCATATATTTTGTTTTACCTCCAAACTGTCAGCTTGTTTACAACCTGTATGATCGACTGCTTGTTTGTTTCCCTGTTGGTCATATTTTTAGTAGTGCTGCTGAGTTAAAAAACAATGGCTGGAGCTGGTAAAATAAACCCCAAGTTTTAATAAACTGTAGTTTTCCTCTAAAAACAACCTGTGGACGCATCCCTAAACTGTACCTCCTGAGTTGTGGGCTAACCCCTTTGCTGTCTCTCTCTGCCTGAGAATGGTGTTGCTTTTGCTCTGAGATAACCGTCCTGTTTGTTTTAACATTGGGTCGGGACATCAGCGAAACAAAAACAAAGCTGTAACTTTGAGGGGAAAAAACAACAAGTTCATATGCTGGTTAAATACTATGCAGGGCCTAGATAGCAGTGCTGCAGTAAAAGAACTCTTTGACCTCGCCAAGGCCAGTTTCTCTTTTGCTCTTGAAGACTCATGGGAAATAATTTTCAGTCGCTGCCACACATGATATAATAGATCACTTTCTTTTCTCTTCAGTCTCGTATTGTGCGAAACAATCTGAAGCCCAGATTTCAGGAAGGAAACACAAAGTCAAAGAAAACATAGAAATTAGTTAAACAAAGCTAATAAATCAAATAATAATACGTTATCACTCTATTTGTGCATCATTTAAAATCACTAAAATATTGGAGTCAGTGAATGCATGAATGAACATAGCCATCTTACACCCTCTGGCATGCTGGCCTCTGGTGTAAAACACACCACTCTGTCCTCGAGTCTCCTGTCTGTGTCTAATGTGTCGTCTCTCCCCTCCCCTCACCCCAACCCAGCGCTCCAGCTGCCACTGGCCAACGATGGAGGCAGCCGTTCATCGTCTTCAGAGAGTTCGCCTCAGCACCACCCATACCCCAGCCGCCCGCGACACATGCTCACCCTGCCCACACCTCCTTACGGCCTACAGAAGAGTCTAGAGAAGTATGTTCACTTTTAGACACGCTGATGTTCCTGTGACAATAATTAACGAGACTGTATTTACAGAAGAGCCAAAAGGATCTACTTTGTTGTTGGAAATCAGTCTTACAGCATAGAATTGATTGGCTTACTACTACTGGCAAAAAATTATGATTCAAAAAAGAATATTCAATATATCTTTAAGTTTGTATGAATAATAACTTTTCTGGGAATGACAGTGCGGCGATAAGTAGCATTAATTGTTTTTTTATTAACGAGTACTTTAAACTTGGCTCTAAATACAATGAAGGCATCATAACTTGAGTCTGAACTCTCTCGATTGAAAATGAAACACACATTTGAAAAAAAGCCACAAAGGATGAGAGAGTGCAACACTCTTTGTAAGCACAGTGGAGAAGTATGGATGTAAACATGGAGATAAAACAATGTCACATACATACACACAAGACTGTCATATGAACATGCACATACATATGCCCACGGCACAGCAACACACAAACGCAGAGGACCGAGCAGTATGAAGGATCATGTAAAGCAGTGCAGGTTATGTTAAACTTAATGGATCCACATGCAGAGTGTGGGTGGAAGAGATGTACAGAAACACACTCGGCATCTATTTGTGAGTCAGAGGTGCCCCCCCCCCCCCCCCCCCCCTCTTTGTTTCATATCTCAATATGGACATTTTAACACTGACACATACTTTGTGTAGCATTTGCGCTCTCTGACATCCTTGTGTGCGTTGTCCCCCGCAGTGCAGAGATTGATCAGAAATTGCAGGAGATCATGAAACAGACGGGTTATCTGAAGATCGACGGTCAGGTGAGATGTGCACACAGAGACACGTGTTGAATTTCTCTAGTCTGGAATTGCGAATCCCCTACTAAACTTAATACATTTGTTTTTAAATTTGATTTACATCTTCAGTAAGAACCAGTGAGCTTGGGGCTGAGTGCTACACACAGATTGGGAGACTGACTAACAACATACTGGTTTTTGTCTTAACAATTAAATTAACCTTGACAATAAGAAAATACAGAATCAAACATCTACACCACTGAAGTGTCCTTGAGCAAAGCACAGAATGAGTCAGAAAAAAAACTCTCTCTCGCTCTTTCAGCCCTCAGGTCCAGTATCACAGTCAGAGCCAGTCAGGGTTTGAAGAAGTTTAAGAAAATTATGTGACTCATCACTGCACTCCAGAGTGTTTTAACATCCTCTCATTATCCCTGAGGGGTTGCTGCATCATGCACTCAATGAGATGTCACTCACAGCATCTCAGTCACCAATGATTTCATTTTAAGCAGGGAAATAATGCATCTTCTTCATCACTGTGTGCTGGTAGTCTCAGTCATGGCCCATGGGGGGAGCAGCTTAATTGCACATCAAAAAATTTGTTACTAAATGGCCCAAAGGCGTTTGCTGTTGCCTTACGATGCAGAAAGTCAGAATTGGCCTCTCTCCTCGATTTTCAGCTTGAAGAGTTTGCAGAGAAATAACATCCAGTTAGCAGTGTAACCAGTAGAAATATCTTGAGCAGGATATAAAATCCTTTTTTGTCATGTTTTCGCTTACTTGTGCGTCCACAGCGGTATCCAGCGGAGGTGACAGACCTTATCAGTGAGGGGGAGATCGGCAGCGGGACCTGTGGACAGGTCTTCAAAGTACGATTCAAGAAGACGGGCCATGTCATCGCTGTCAAAGTAAGTCCCTCCCGCACTCGTATGTTTTCATTGTTCACACAACCTGCTTTATTATGCCACATATTACTCGCAGTCTACACAGGATCCAGCTTCACACATACAACCAGCAGACATTATCAAGCTACAGCTAAACTTTTATTGTATAATCATGAAGAACATCAGACAAAATGCAGAAAAATACAGGTTAATAATAATGTGAGATCGGCTATATTATTTAAGAAGAGTGATGACATACAAAGTTAGCAGCAACCACAATATGATGTTGCTTATCTGAGTCAACCACTTTTCTGTGAAAGGAAATCTCTGCCCTCCAGAAAATGTCGGTTTTAGATGTAATGAGATCAAATTGTTTTAATCCCCATGCCATAAGTTTATTGTTTAATGTTAACAGGATCCCCATCAGCCACGAGCTGAAGCTAGCTGTCCTGGGATCCATCCTGATGGGGCAAAATCTAGACATTGACAGTTCGAAATGAAAATAATAACCTGAGGAATATAAAATGCATCAACAATACACAGTTAGTCTAAAATAGGACTGAACTGGTACACAACCCAGAACAAGATAAGAGCCCGGCCTTAGATCTTACGTAAATTATACATCACTTGCAGTTTGACGCTCTTTCTAATGATAATGTGTTTGATGGGGGCCGGTAACAGGTTCCAATCAGAACGGGCTCTGAACAGAATAGTGTTTTTCAGATCATTTGTTGTTGAGCTTTCTGTGTGCTGTTAATATCTGGTGGTCACTTACCAAAAGACGAGAACATTTCTTATAAAAATTTCCATACAGGGACCATAAAGACTCAAAACAAAATACAGTAGGAACTTGATGCTCACCACAGCTTAGTGGCGCTCTTACTTTCTGTTGTACATTATTTGCGTCTAGTTTACCAACAAGTGGCAGTAATAACCCAACGTAACAACCCTCCTATTTAAGAGTTGACTTAATTGTAGCCGTCCGAGCAGTTTAACAATTAGACAGTCAGTCAGTTCACCGCAGGAGTCTTTGCTTTGTGATTTCCTAATTACTTGTTACTTAACTTGTACACACAGCATGGTGTGTGTTTCTTACATTCAAATGCCTGCAGGAATCTTACATGTCTGTGTGTGTGTGTGTGTGTGTGTGTGTGTGTGTGTGTGTGTCACCAGCAAATGCGTCGTACAGGAAACAAGGATGAGAACAAGAGGATTCTGATGGACCTGGACGTGGTGCTGAAAAGTCATGACTGCCCTTACATCATCCAGTGCTACGGCGCCATAGTTACCAACGTGGGTGTCCCAAATATACATTACTGTCTGTATTCTTAACATTAAAATAGTAGAACAAGAGTAAATTTTACAGCTAAAGTCAAACAAACGTTTTTACTCTTGCATCTCAGTAAACTCGCTTCCTGCACTGGTAAAAGCTGGATGTGTGTCTGTGTGTGTTTGCATACATGTACAGACGGATGTATTCATTGCAATGGAGCTGATGGGAACTTGTGCGGAGAAGCTGAAGAAGAGAATCCAGGGCCCCATCCCAGAGCGAATCCTAGGAAAGATGACAGTGGCAGTAAGTGGAAGAAACACATACCGAGATCAGGAAAGTGTAACACTGCTCACTCTATTGTTTTTGCTCTTACTGTTTGGTCCTACTGTGTTTCTGCTCCAGATAGTGAAAGCGTTGCTGTACCTAAAAGAGAAACACGGTGTCATCCACCGGGACGTCAAACCCTCCAACATCCTCCTGGACGCTAAAGGTCAGATTAAACTGTGTGATTTCGGCATCAGTGGACGCCTCGTCGACTCGAAGGCCAAGACTCGCAGTGCCGGCTGTGCTGCCTACATGGCGGTGAGTGAAAACACACACACATACACTGTACTCTCAAAATACTACGACGAGCTCACACACAACATCACATCCCGTATGTCATCTATAGACATACTGAATATTTTGTATTCCTGCAGCCTGAGAGAATAGACCCTCCAGATCCCACCAAACCCGACTATGACATCCGAGCAGACGTGTGGAGCCTCGGCATCTCTCTGGTAAATCATTCAGTCATTTTATTGCAATATATGAAACAAGCATCGGCCTGGAGTTCCATAATGACTGATCAGGGGCTGCACAAGATTTGTGCAATTTTTTTTTTTTGTTGTGACTAATAATAATGTTTGATCTAGGAGATAAATGCCCCTATAAACAGTGTATTATAAGCATATAGACGTGTGCTGCTGCATAGGAGTTGACAAGAACTTGAATGTAAAAATTTATTATTGACCTTTGGAATATGAAGCGCTTTTTCGACTACATAGTTCCAAGAACCATAGGACCCGAGGAACTAAACTAGGCACTAAAATACACGTTTCCAATAATGGATGGAAAAACTATGGTTTGAGCATGAAAGTGAGTTCGATTTTTTTCCTCAGACTATTGACAGAACCTGCATACATTAGGTTGTAGACATCTGTAAAGTTACTATTTTTGTGTTAGTTATTTAAACAGTCTCCTTACAAACAAGCCAAGCATTTATTGTCAGTGACATTGGATGCTCATGGTTCCCTGTGTCCTGCAGGTGGAGCTGGCCACGGGACAGTTTCCCTACAAGAACTGCAAGACAGACTTTGAGGTTCTGACCAAAGTGCTGCAGGAAGATCCTCCTCTGCTGCCTCTCAGCATGGGCTTCTCCCTCGACTTCCAGTCCTTCGTCAAAGACTGGTGAGTTTGAATATCACTCTAAAACTGGTTCTTTTAAAATTAATTTGTTGCAGCTTCATTTAATGTGCACATCTTTCCACAGCCTCACAAAGGATCACAGAAAAAGGCCAAAATACCACGTGCTGCTGGTAAGTCACCAGTCGTAATGAGCAATTGCCAGAATAACCAGGATTACCCGATGCTCAAATGTAACTAAACTGTTTCGATCTCTCGCTGTCTCTTTGTCCATCTTCCTCGTCCAGGAGCATAGTTTCATCCGACGTTACGAGGTGCTGGAGGTGGACGTGGCCGGTTGGTTTCAGGCGGTGATGGATCGCACCGAGTCGCCTCGCAGCAGCCAGTGTTACAGCCATCAGCACCAGCTCCACTCGCTCTTCAGTAGGTAGCCTAGCCCTCCTGGCCTTAGCTTAGCCACACGCTAGTCTAGCCTAGCTTTAGCTTTGCCAAGCCCAGACTCAGTCTGTCCTAGTCTAGCCCAGCGTCAGCAGCTAAGCCCTAGCGTTAGACCCAGCCCACCTGTCCATCTGTCCACCGGAGAACCTGAAGAGGAAGAGGGAGAGACGGAGACTCGATGGAGGACTCTGGATCGACAGATGGAGTGATGGCCGGGAGAGATGGACTGATGGATGGATAGACGATACAGGTGGTTCTCCTTATGATTGCGTCGAATCTGGACAGGCAGACATGGGGAGGAGGGAGCAGAAAAGAGTTCACACTGTAGTTTCGTTTACACTCTGTTACTTCTCGTTAAACTATCATATGACGTCACATCACAGTGTGTCTAACAGCCACACACAAAAACCGTGTGTGTGTCTTTTATGTGTGTCTACATTTCCTCCACTTTTCATTAGTTTTTCACCTACATGTCTGTCTCCAGCATTGATCCTAACCATTGGATTAGTCAACAGAGTAGTCACTACACACTGGAACAAAGCATCTGCTACATTAGCAATCATGAATCGCTCTTGTACATAAACGTTATGGAGGACACAGCAATGTCCGGTGCAATTATGATTCTTCAGGTGTTTCTACTATCACACATTCTCAGGCTGTATCTATGTGTGTGTGTGAGTGTGAGTAAGCTTTTCCATGTGTGTTTGTGAGTGTGTGTGTGGATGAATATCAAGACACAGTCACTGGTTGTTTTTATAAGTGAGATTATATTTCCTAGTCATTTATTCACCTTCACACTACAGCTCTAACACACAAACAAGAACAAATGAATCTGTTGGCTCATTTTTAACATGTTAGAATAGTAGTTCTAATTAACATTGCTATGAAATATGTTTCCATCATTGTATTTAGCAGCTGCATAATTGGAAAAACAACAAGGAAAAAAATTACAAAAAAATTAGTGTTGCATTCTAGCTTTGTAGAGAAGGAGTTGTGTATGTTTTTTGTGTATTCAGAATGAGTAAGTGGAGAGTTAAGAGATACGGAGGGATGCTAAGAAGAGAAAAGATGAGTTAGAAACAAGAAGTGTCCGACTCTTTCTAGAAGTGAGGGAGGAAAAAACAAAGTAGAAGTTGGGAGTCGTGCGCTCGTTGGTGACAATTCGGAAGACTGAATAACTGTTAGTGTAGTGTGAGAAACAGAGGAGAGAGGTTGGAGGTAAAAATGGGAGCAGAGTGCTTTTTGAGTGAGAAGGCTAAGAACAGGAGCTTATCTTGTACAAAGAATAGAAATGGAGTAGATCTTTTTACCTGTGGAGCATTTCTTTACTTCACTCTCTGTCTACCTCTTCCTCTTTGTCCACCTCTCTGTCTCCCTCTGCTGTTTAGTGTGATGTAGTGCTCCACAGTGTTTCCAGACCAAAGGCTGCGTGTAGGATGTTGCTGGTGGGGGCCAAGAGATAATAGACCCGCTCCTGTGAAATTTCAGACTTTAAGAAAACATACAGACAAGTCTTGATAAAGCATGTTCTGGTGTTTTTAGGACCTAGAGCAGGGGTTTCAAATAACCAGCCCAGGGCTCACCCACATTAAGAAATGATTTCTTTTGGGTCTGTGTGTGTTTTGTTTGTCCCCCACAACAAACACTCCAAAACCTAATGATACTCAGTTTGCTATCATTTAAGAGAGAGAAAAGCAGGAAAACATATGAGATGGTAAAACCCATGAATTTTTGGCATTTTTGCTTGAAAAATTATTTAAACAATTGTTGCAATTCCTTTTCTGTTGATCAACTAAATCGATTGATCAAGTAATAGCACCTACCTACTATTAGCTAAGATTTCACGTAGTGCACCTGAGACTAGCACAGAGAGTTTCAAGACACCTAGACAATTGACTCATTCTTCGTGAGGTTTAATGTGACTGTTTCCTGTCGCTATCTGTGAGGACAAAGCTGCTGTTCTCCTTGTATACAGTCTGCAGCAGCGTCGCTCCACTAACAATCTAGAGCAGTGTCATCGACATGAGTTTGTATAGCCGAAATCTGTAGTGCTATGCTGCCCCACTAGGAGAGAACTACCTGACCAGTGGCCCCCAGGTAATTTGACTTTGAGACCCCTGATCTAGAGGATTGTTAAGTTGAAAGTGAGTGTATGTGTGACACCTGAACTGGTTAACATGTTTAAAACTGCAATGTATAGATGTACTTTATGTGCGCAGGTCTACAAACTGACTAGGGTCACAGCCAAAGCCTGCTAGATGTGCAGACTCAAACCTCCCACGCCCCGTCACGCACCGAACCAAATCACTGCTAGACACAGAGACCTGAGGAGTGGCATCGAATGAGACAGGAAACGGTAAAGTGTCAGGAGAGTGAGCGAGAGATCCAGGATTGTTGTCAAGGTGGCAGAAAAGATGAGTGGAAATTAAATGACAGGAAAAAGAGGACAGGACGAAGTGAGGTGAGAATGAAGACAGGGAGTATTAAGAAAGTGGGATGGGAAGTTAAAGAAAAGTCAGAGACAGTTGGGTGACAGGAAGTAAGAGTTTGAAAAAGGAGAGAGGAAACAGGAAAGGAAAACATCAGCCCAAGATTCACAGGGCTGCTGAGCTCTGAGGCTAGCTGGTTATTGTAAAAAGCTTTCATGGTGTTACACCAACCTACCAATTATGATTTTAGCGAGTAAGTTGGCGTGTTGTGTTTATGATGTTTATGTTCTGTTCAAACTATGTTATTTATTACATTGCTACTGCTGCTACTTTTTATTGCTTTAGACGCTGCTGTCACTTCTTTTCCCCAAAGGACAAATACTTTATTCTTTTTCTTTTAAGCCAAATAAATGAAATAATGCAATGTCTACACATGTTACCAAATACTGAAGAGCAAGTGTGAAGAGGGCAAAAGCAAGTGAGAGGTGGCATGAAGGATTAGAAGAGAAAGTGCAGGGAGGTTGGCTTCACATACTAACTCACACAAAATATAAACACACACCTCACCTCAAGTGTAGCTCTATGTGTAATGGAAGTAGGTAATCATTTATATCCCATCGTCACACTACAACTCTGTACAGTGTAGATATGATCAGAGGGGGTGTCTGTCTGTCCAGATGCTTTTTGTCACATCCATTCTTTACTCTGTCCATCCATCACTTCGTCTGTCCACAGGTCGCCTGCAAGCTTGACAACCTTGACAGTTCACACCAAAGGTGTCCACAACTCAACAAAAATACGAGAGCGTTGTTGTTGTTGTTGTTATGACTATTGTTATTGACATTATAATTGGTTACTCTGAGCTATGATATATATGAAATCTCTCTATAGCTAGTGGCAGAGGGTGTGGGGGGGTGGGGTGGGGGGGCGCTGTAGTATAGCAGTGCCATGCGTGTGTCATATACTGTACAGGGGGAGACTGGTGCACTACTACATGACAAGGGCCAAGCAATAAAACCAGCTTATCTTTCTGCTCAGTGAATCAAACTCGCCACCGGCCTGTGTCAGGAAGTGACTTCAGCTTAGCCTGACTCTCTTTGGGCTACTTGGCTTCACTCGTCTATCCTGAAAGACTGGTATCACTCAGCTGGTTATCAACTGGCTCTGTTAGCTCTGGGTTTACTAATCCAGCCAATCCAGAAAGAGGCAGAAGGGATTTTAGAGTTAATCTAATCAATTGTAGAAACAGCAAGCGGCTATCAATTTCATCACACAACTAGAGCAGAGTAAGGAAAAGGCTAAAAGAAAAGTTAGTAGTAATTATATAGTTGTTTTGAGAGGGTCACTCCTGACATTTAGTATTCCATCTCCATAAATTTGGGGAAGGCTTTTTTTTTTTTTTTTTTTTTAACTGTCACAGTTGAAGCGTCAGAAGCAGAGATATAATGACTGTAAGTCCCTATCGAGGGTCAAGATCCAAAAAACACTGGATCCTTCATTTCCCATAAATATAACCCAGCTGATAATCAGGGTCATTTTCCTGAATTTAGGAAAGCTCCCTCTAGTACCACACAAGACGTAACCCTTAATACGACTATTTTCACTGAACTAGTCCTGTTAATTAAACTGAACCTAATGTGTAAAAAAACAGTGGAGTGCCCCTTTAAATACAGGTGGCATTGTGGGTCAAGAGTGTTAAAGTTATCTACACTGTCAAATGTAACTTAGTGTTGTTGATATGTAGCTGTAATGGCCATTCATTAGGCTGTTTGTGTGATAGCATTTAGTCCCATTTCAAACCCAAAGTAGACATAAAAAACCTTTTTCTCTGTATTACTTGTTATTTATTGTAAATTCTAGTGACAATAGTGACTCCATGTTTCCAGAGATCTGATTGGTCAGTGGGCGGCGGTCTGTTGGCAGGTTTTCATCTGATCTTTAGATGTTAACCTGCTCTGATAGCTCTCTAGGTTACCATGGTGATCTCTACCCCAGTTAAAAGTGAGCCAGCTCAGTGATGCCAGAAAATCTGCCCAAAGAAAGCTCCTGTCGCTTCATGATACAGGCCCCTGAGCAGATGAGAGTTGGCACAACTCCGTTAGCTCAGCCTTTGTCGGGTTTTAATCTCAAGACCAGGATATGACCTGGACCTGATTTCAAGCCACGGTTTACCTTCGGCAGGGAACAGGGTAGTCCTGCTGTTGTAAACTCTTCATAACAGGATTCAGGGCTGATCATGATCTGACTGCTCAGCCTCCCTGCTCAAACTGTTGTATATAATCCTGAATCTGGTGCTTAGCATCCTTCAGCTGTGCTGCGCTGCCAGCACAGTCTGAGGTGTATCATTGGTGCAGTTTCAAATATAATCACTCTAGGAGATGGTGCGACCCTCTCTCACTACAACGTTCACTGTTCATACTCTTGTTTCTGTGTCTCGGCTAACTCGTCTCCAAACGCAAAGCTGGACCCAGTCTCCCACTGTCGAGGTTCTCTGTTATAAAGCTGATGTTGTATTTTACAAACGCACGCACACACTCGCTCGGCTGTTAGTGTGCATTTCCATCCAAACACCTGACTGGATGATGGTGCCACGCTATACCTCTGTGAAACCAATCAGTCAGGTCAGGCCAGGTGTGCATCTGACTCTGTGTGTGGCTGTGTGTGTGTGTGTAAGGTAACAAAATGTCTGATTACCAATCTACACACGCACACACACACACGCACACACACAGACAGACAGATACCCACCAAATGTATAAAGTAATCCCATTCTGCACAGCAATGCTGGCTACTGCCAATAGTGGCTTTATGTGTATATTAGCTTGCTGGGTGCGAGGCCAGTGGTGTATAAATTCAGCTAGTTCATAGGGCGTACCTGCGCTGTGCCTTGGCACCAAGTGAGAGAGCGTGCGCGCGTGTGTGTGTGTGTGTGTGTGCGCGTGTGTGTGTGTGCGTGTGTGTGTGTTGTCACCACCCCATCTGTAAGTAAACCAAATATCATTTTCACTATGCAGTCATTCAAACTATGTCAGCTTGCTTCGATGGGAAAAAAAGCCTCCTGTACATACAGATTAACGGATAAACTGGAGTTAGCGACAGTGTGTTTTCTTTTCGAGCCCCTCCCCCCCTCCCACAGAGTAAAGACAGAGCAAGAGATATGTTTTGAATGAGCTGACAAATATTTAAGGATTGTATTGGGGTCGGGGAGGGATGCGGGTTTGACTCGGGTTTGTAGTGTGGGGGAGATAAAGATCAATGCTGTAAAGTATATCAATTGCATGTTATTGTCACCGCTGTAACTGCCATTGTTTTGTTTTTGTTTTTGTTTTGTTTTTTTCTTCCAAGACAACGGTCGGTTGGGGCGGGGATGCACAAAACTTTATCTTTATTTATGATTTTTACACATGTAGTCTGTATTTTTGTTTTTGCAAAACATGTTGAATTTATTGTGATCTTAGGAAAAGACACACTTTTTTGCCTTTTTTTTTTTTAGTTCTCTGTCAACTTTGCAATATATGTTTTCACTTGGACCCCTAACTAGTTGTCTAGGAGGAGGAAGAGCTGTATCTTCATTAGCAGACAGTGTTTTGTTAGAAAAATGTCCTGTTCCCCCTCATCCATGTGCTGTGTGTCTTTATTTTCAATTAGCTGTGTGAGCGAGCGGAGAGTGTGTGATGTTTATTCGTCTACCAAAAGTCTTTATTGATGGTGATTATTATTATTATTATATTATTAGCTTTTATTTTTGTCCATTGTTTTGTTTTTGTTTTTTTATTATGATTACAATGATTACTGTTTTTATTATTACTATTTTGTCATTATTATTATTATTATTATTATTATTATTATTCAGGGCAAAGATGACACCAAATTGAACAAAGAAATAAATGGGTGATCCCAGACAGACAGAGCTGAGAGCGTCTTTCTAAAGGTTTCTTTTACTGGCAAGGTGGAACGATCGTTTTTCTCACCGTTACGCTGTAGTGTCTGTCCACCTTATTTAAACCACCACATAAAGATAACCTTTGAACTGAAAGTCTAATAGTATTTTTTTTATCATTATTATTATTATTATTATATATTGTTTTCCTTTGATCAGATATCATGATCGATTTATTTGTTACCCCAGTTTGGGTCATAAATTGTGTGCTGTTATTTTATTCTTTTTCCCCCTCTTCATCCCTGCCCACTGCTTTTGGATTTTATTTTATTTTATGATTATTATTTTTTATTTGTTCTGGTTTGTCTGATGCTGTAGTATTGAGCTGATTGGTCTAATACCAGAGCTTTTTTTTGCCCCTAATGCTGAGACTGTTGTGACTGATGTTGCACTTGTGATGGGTTTTATTTTGTTTTTGTTTTGTTTTGTGTTGCAGATTTGGGATTGTTGTGCAGAGAGGAGAATATTGGGTGTTTTCCTTATTTTCTTAAAGTCACAGCAGTTATTTTATCAATCATATAGATCTGTGACACAGAGCAAGAAAATGATTCAACAGTGTATTTTTTTCACTGATATTTATTTATTGGTCATTTGTATGTTTTTTTTGGTTTGTTTTGTTTTTTTTTATGTGTATTGCTTTTTTGTGGAGGGCAAAGCGGACTCAAGGTAGTGGAATAGTCTCTCATTGGCATTTTACCATTGTGTACAGAAAGCAAATTGTTGTAATCAACCATCACACTAACATACAGTCTATAAAGTAACAGATTAACAGGTTAAAATAGAAACCTGCAGCACAGTAAGGTGCACTGTTTCTGGCTTTACTGTGACTGTCAGACTTACTGATTTCCATTATTACCCCCTCAGACAGCCCAACACAAACAAACGTCATGGTTTAAAGCCACAGCATGGTGTATTTGAACTCTAGTGCTTTGCTAATAACTCACAGTTAAAGCTTGAATTGTTTGAAACTTGGATGGTTTGTAATCAGTAAGTACTGAATGCCGGCTACAAAGCAGACTAGATTTGTTTTTTCTAAGTTTTAGGTATTTGAGCTGATGATAACTACTATGATAGTGGACTGATTGGCTTGTTATTAACCTGCACTCCCTATTAGCGAGGTGGGACACGCCTGCTTTGAAGCATCATTGAGGTTTGCTGCTTGGTTTTTCTAAAACGCAGATCTCGGTCTAGATTGCATGAGTTTGCTAGTTTGCAGGGTGGGGGGAGGATTGACTTCAGTCACCGCTGTTGCAGTTCAAAGGCTTCTTGTATGTACGACATCACAGATATATTGTCTTGACAGTTGTATCAATCGACACAGCTTTACTGCCTGTTTCTTTAATTTTTTTTGTTTTGTTTTGTTTTTGGCTGTATTTTATTTCCCCCCAAGTCTCATTTCAAACAGAATAAATGCCATTATATTGTGAATACCTCAGGATTTTTTTGGAGAAAAAAAATAATAAAACACTTAAAAATCAAATAAATAAATAAATAAAAACTCATAAAAATGTTGATGTGTCATGGTCTTCTTTTCCAACACGGTCTTTCATTGAAGTTGCTCAGAAAAGAAGGACAAAAAAAAAAATTAAAAATCCAAAATGCTTTGCTTTTGTAAACAAACAAGAAAAAAATCACATTTAGTTTTTAAAAACCTGATACTTTACTATAATTAATAAATGTATTTAATCTCTACCATAAGAAGCATTGTGCTTTATTTCCTTATATTGGATATAAGGCAATAATGTTAATTAATGTTGAATTCTGACAATAGATAATAATAGATTTTTTTTTTTTTTAACCCAAAACATGCAGAAAGGTTGTGGTATGTATTTATTTGCACTGCACAACCTCCACTAGTCAGAGAGGGGGCAGCAGCCTGAGAGGTGAAACCTTAATGGCTAAAAAACGTCAAAGTACTTGCTGCTGCTCATAAAGCTTTCATTGCAGTGAGGGCAGTGTAAAGTTAAAAGCAACAAACTGTCCCAGAATTTTGAAGTGAGAAAGATGTTTTTGTTTAAAAAAAAAAAAAAAAAAAGATGGTGTCAAGCCCAAACTGAGATAACCCTGATGACATCTTAAGGTTTATTTGTGGAAAACCATGGGTCAGCTCCTCCAGAGCCACAGGAGACATTATACAACAGGTTTTACTCTTTGAAACAAGTAAATGGAGCGTCATGCGTAAAATCTGACTATATTCAATATTCTCAAGTCTAGATTTCCGCATCTACATATACAAATGATTAGCAATACCAAAAAGGGAAAACGCAGCTCAAAAAAAGCTCCAAACATGGACATAGTCCAGTTTTGTAATTTCCAGTGTTGTCCACAGGAGGGAGCACTACTCATTCACTGCTGTTTTTTTAACCCCAGACCCATGTCTTAATCCATGTCCCATCATATCACAACCAGGTTTATATCTGACACTTCACCTTGTTTCAAATCATCCTTGAAGTCTCTTCTAGCGGGGCAGCACTTATAATCGATGGAGTGAATCTGGACAAGCAACTGTGAGTTAGTGAGTTTAAGTCACTGAACTCGTACCTGCCTCATTTGTGTAAAATAACTCTGATACTTCAGGTAAAAATCTCCCCTCTGTCTGCTCAATACAGGCAGGCCGATGTGCTCAAACACGTCTAAATAAACCTCCATGTAGACGTCTTCTGACAACAGTGCTACCCCTGTCTGCCTGCTACAGTCTCTGCACTTTCCCCCTCAGTGAAATTTACTACAATTACCTACATGACATGACTTGACATGACTCTGCTCCTAGTTTAACACTTATGCAACAACAGATCATGCAGATTTGAATGAACCTGAAACACTTTTTCTCTGGGTTAGGGGTTGTAATGGCATCTACACTGTTAGTCTGTGCACTATGCAGAAGAAACAGACCATGATCACCTTTCACTAAGGCCATTGAGAGGTGTGGGAGACTGTTTCCCTGTCCTGAAGCAAGCTGCAGGAAGCTGCGTTACATGCGAAGTGGTGTAACAGCAGATTATGCCCTGTGGCTGTAGAAATTAACCAACAGGATGACGGCTGAGAGAAAAACACAGCGAGAGTTGGACAGAAATTTAAACAATGAGAAATAGGTTTTTCATTTTCATAGAGTCTGGATTTTTAAGTAAGGAAGACAACTTTTGTTTTTGTAAAACAAAAAACAACATCAGACACGAAAATATGTTCATTGTGATGTGGGATGTTGAAAGTACTTATAACTCAGGAAGTTATAACTCGAACTTTATTCACACAGCACTTTTCAAAAAAGTGCTTTACGAAGACATAAAACCAATAAATACCAGATAACGGTGTAATGAAATGATTAAAAAGATTAACAATAATACAGTTACAAATGAGGTTAATACACAGAATAAAAACTTAAAACTATTAAAACAGTTCAACTGAATGCAATTCGTAAATAATACTTTTTCAAAGATAAGTGTATTCTGGTATTTGAGCTCCAGGAGAAATAGTTGGATCAACAGTGGTTAAAGGTATCACTCAGTCAGGTTGTTGGGGGCAGTAACGGCAGAGGCTGAATCAAGGATTTTACAAATGGGGCTTTTGACAGCTAATTTGTTACCTCTCAGAAACATCATAAAACGTATGTATATACAGACTTTATAATGCTAACAGTGTGTGTGTGTGTGTGTGTGTGTGTGTGTGTGTGTGTGTGTCCTTGTTCTGTCATTCATGCTGCAACATGTCGCCCCTACGTTTCTGTCAGCCCATCTTTGATGTGCGACAGATATGAAACAACAGGAGGACCGGGTCTCGGGGTAATGACAGGGTTTGAAAAGAAACTTTACACCACAGCAAAAAACAAAAAACAAAACACAACACTAGTCCACGCCTCCCTCCACCTCTCTGCTCAGCAGCCTTCTCTCTTTTCTGGAGATCCTTTTCTTTCTCTGTCTGCTCTCTCTGACCATATATGGTAGGGTATTAAACCAAAAGCTCATTGGTGGATGGGAGACAAAGTACAGGTATCCATTTCCCCTTGTTTGGGAAATATTGTTGTAATGCACTTAGTTCATGTGTCTATTTGTTTAGGTAAATATTAGTCTTTAATTTGTCTTTACAGACAGAATACAACACTAGAGAACAGGAAATACTGTGTTTTTCCAGTTTTTCCACTGTCATTGGACCCATTGACTTGTAACAATAAAACCATTGAAACATGACTATAAAAACATGTTCCAGGCAGCAGTCTCCTTTCATGTTGGTTTACCCTCTTTACATTTGTTTCCCTTCTCCACAGATAGTTATGTGGTTTTGTTTTGTCATATTTCCACCATGGACACATCAGCAGTGCCACACCCCTGCTCCTGTTGCAGGTACAGACGAGGCCCTGCATTCCTACACACACACACACACACACACACACACCACTATCTGACCAGATACCAAGCTACAAAATCACTGAATCAAACACACTCCTTCTGTCTATAGCGGGTGAATCAGTTGATCATTTCTCAAAATCTTTTACAATAACACTTTGTTTAATTTTATATTAGCATTTATAAGGCAAATCCTGTGAAATCATAGCAGAAATATTTAGATACTGTGCATCAGACTATCCTTCCAGATATATCTAAAATTAAAATGACAAATATTTGTATGCTACGTGCAGATATTTATTGAGAATAGCAGTGCAATGAATTCATCATCTCAACTGGTCTATTGTTTTTATTAATCCACTAATAGTTTTGTCTATAAAATGTCAGAAAATACTAACAATGTACAAGATAAATTCCCAGAGCCAAATAGTTTGTCTTGTCTGACCAACACTGATATAAAACAGAGAAAAAGCCGCAAATCCTCACATTATTTGATTAATTTTCCGACCAATTGTTTCAACTCTAATATATATATCTGCATATAAATTAGACACAGGACACACTGAATATGTTTCCATGTATCACTTTTGACAAGCAGCACTCTTATTGTTGACAGCAAAACTTTATTGATCTTCTTGATGAAAAAAGTCAGGTTTAACTGGCTACATCACCTTCAGAGACATCAGTGACAGTGGTTCATTGCTGCCGTCAGTACACAACAAGACACATGTCCATGTAAAAACGTGGTAAGACCGTTTTCTGAATAATATAAAAGTTACATTATGTCAACAGCTGATTATTGAAACTGTGTTAAAATCAACTCTTTTACGTGCAGCTCTTGAACGCAGCACACGTCGCGAGGTAGGGAAGCGGGGCGGGGCGTTTAACAACCTGGATCAAAGGTGCAAGCCGTCCATCTTCGCAGAGCCACGCCTGAGCAGCTGGAGCGCATGACAGAGCAGAAGAGGAGAGAAGAAAAGAGAAGAGAAGAGAAGAGAAGACGCTTTTTCCTGAGCTACTTCTTGTTTCGTGAACCAAGTGTCGTCGAGCAGGACGGCGCTACTGCAAACACGGACAGAGGAAGACGACCCGAGCTCACCTACAGTGCCTGCAGCTGAAACCAGGTGAGTCCTCTCTCTATTCTTTTTTCAGAGGGAGCTGGGCGGTTATTATTATCAGTGTTTTCAGCGGTTGGGAATGATAACCAGCTAATGTGCAATATAAATTTGAGAGTTTAGTGGAGAAAAACTTTTTGAAATTTAGAGAAAATACAGGTAGAAATCACCTGGGTTTGCTCAAGATGAGAAATGTGGCGCACCTGGCCAGGTGTTCTAATCAGGCTGAGGAGCCCTTTAAACCTACTCATGCCCAATTATTACCGGATGGTTTTAGGATATTGGTTTATATCTATTAAATGTTGAGGATTATGCAGTACATGCGTCGATTAAACCTTTCAATAGGCCTGTTTGATAGCTATGACAGGAAGTTACAGCTACTAGCACATCTCTCTATGATGCTCATAAGTCAAACAACCTCCAGTATAACCAGCAATATTAACCAGTTCTATTTTTAGAAAGAGTGTAAAATGCATATAAATATTTCTTCCTGCCAAACACACTGATAAAAGTCTGTTCTCTAAATTAAAAGTTGTACAAACACAACTTTAACCTTACATTTAAGGGCAGGTTGCATGTTTTATTTAGCAGGACATAATAGTATGTTCAGTGATACCAACAGGAACAACAGGCCCCTGCTGTGGTATGAAAATTTTTTTTTCATTTCAGGTATTCACTGTTTAGACTTTAGCTTATGTCTATTATATATTTACTTAGTTTGGATCTTGCAGTGCAGATTGTTTTATTGTTTGTCAGGTGGTTTGCATGAGATGAGCACTTTTCTTAACACACCCTGCTGCTCCTGTGTGTGTGTCTGTGTGTGTGTGTCTACCCTCAGGATACAAAATTGACATGTATTCACTCTGTGGTTTTGATGAGGAGTTAACTTGTCATGAATTCTCAACATAATTTTTTTTTTTTTCACATGGGGCATATTTTTACACGACTTGTGACAATGGTTTACTGATAAGAACACGGTCTTCCTCTTTTTGTTTAGCTCGGAAATTAAAAGGCACTGCTCCTGCTTTTGGATGCATAAAAAATATCTACCCATCAGCTTTGATACAGGAAGTGAAATTGAAACATCTTATTACACAAAAAATCTTGACTTTTTCCCCCTTATTTCTGCCATGTTCAGCAAATTAAGTCTACCCGTCCTGCCCCACCCAAAACCTGAACATTTAAGAAATCAAACATCTTCTCTTCATTCACTGCTCTCATACTTTGGCTAATCCCTGATGCCAGAGGGACAACATTGTCTGTCTCTTATCAGTCCCTCACCCCACCAGCCCTGTATCAGCAGCACAGGCTGCAGGTGGCAGGGCTCGTGCTCTCTGTGTTAGGTTAGGGTCATGGAAACCCAGGTAAAGCTGGGATTGAATGGCAGCCAAGAACAGGAGAGTGGAGATTCTGTTTAAAACGTACATCATAAGGCTGAAGAACACAAGAGACGGGGATGAAACAGGTCCATGCAGACAAAAAGAATGCATCTGCAGCGATAACTACATCCAGGGGCTGTGAGGTCGGTGAGGTTTAACAAGGTGAGGGGGTCCAGACATGATTAAACTAGTGTTTACATGTTGGTTGAAACCCATCCACTCAGACTTGACTGGAAGTGATTGTGATAGGGAAGACAATTGATGCTGACATTCAGGTTGAAGTAGTTAGTGTTGTCATTTTGAAACCCAGTGTCAAAATGCAGAGGCAGAGTTTGTGCAACTTCCTGAGGAAGTTAGCCCAAGGATAGCTTCTAGCACTGAAGCCACATGCATGTGGATGTCACAAGTTTTCTGTGTAGTTTCTTTGTGGTTTCAGATCGATTATTAATATGCGTTCAGGCCCTCATACACTTTTTGTAAATATGTGATGCACTCAGTCTTCCCTGGCCCCCCTTCCCTGCAGATCCTGCAGTTTTTCACTTTGCAGGATTTTAGTGCTACATGATAAAACCAGAAGAAATTTCGGCGTGTCGTCTTCCTCCCCCACTGAGCTTCAGGAGTCTGAGCACATAATGAACTTAAGAGAGACACAGATGACACCTTGTGCACTGATCCCTTTATCCCTCACTCTATAAACACACACACACTCTTGTGTGTCTTTATCTCTCTCCACACAGAAACACACATGCTCTGCTGTTTTTTCATCATCCATCCTCCACCTGAGAGGGGGCAGCTCTCATCGACTTCTGTTGTACAAACATTCATATCTAAACATTTATTCCTAAGAAAATAAACCAAGATGTGGACATTATTTATATGTCAGAACATAGTTAGTGATAGTTAGTATGTGTTGATTCCGCCACTGATTCATTCATTCTCAAATGCATTCATTTCAGTTGCTCAGGTTATTTGGAGAGGTTTTTACGGCCATATAATTCCAGTGTGTTTATTATAAAATATCATCTTTGCTTCTCTGTTCCCTTGGTCTCGTGGTTCTCAACCTGGAGGTCGCAAGATAAATCTGAGGACTCACCAGATGATATTAATAAGATGAAAATGAAGAAAAACAAAACATTTCTCATACACATCTTGTCGCTTTTTTATTGTGAAATACTGGATAATTATTTGGTCAATTCATGGAGGGAACAATACTTTATTTTAGTAGTTTATTGAGTCAATCTGGAACCTCTGGACAAACATTGCTTTGTTTATAAAGGGGTCAAAAAATAACCACTGTCTCAGTCTTAACAGAAACAGGTAAAGCTTTCTGTTTGAAGTCTCCCTTTTGATTGGAACAACTTCCTGTCACACATTAAATCCACATTTTGGTAAACCGTAATTATTTGCAGGACCCTCTTGAAAATGAGATGCTGTGTCTTGAGCTCATCCTGTAAACGATATATTTAAGATGCTGTTGGTGAAAGCAGAGTATAGTGGTTAATTTTCTTTCTATTTGAGCGCATTTTTGCTAATGAGGCATTGAGTCTTTCTCCAGGGTGTGGTTGGGGAATAATGACATTTCTCTCTCTGCCCAGACTTGCTCCCGACATTCCTCCCTGCCTCTCTGACTGTGAAGCATCCATCCGCTGACCTTTATCAGGACTTTCGCCTAACTTTAAACAACTAGAGGCTTTAAATGCACAGATCCAGCCTCTTTATCCTGAAGCAGACAATGTGATGGTTCCACATTTATTACCTGTGGCGGAAATTGCAGTGTGAGGGGAGGATTTGTGGATAATGAGCAGTGGGAGAAGGATTCGGGAATTTGTGGAATTCTGTGTAATGAGCTGGTGAGGAAGGAATGTGGGCCGCACAGGGAATAAAGGATGGACAGGTACAAGAAGAGAGGGAGTTGTACTGTAGCGTTCAGCTGAAAAGTGACTAAGTGTTTTGTCTGACTGTGTTGAGCCTCAGGTCATAAATACGCTGGCAAGGACCGAAATGAAAATGTTTGACTGTATTTATTTTCCTGCGATCATGAAGTGACATAACATCAGGATGGTTCTTCTTGCTCTTCTCTTGTCATTTTGTCTAATTGTGTCTACATTGGTCTGTTTTGAAGAGCTTTAGTGCACAGTTAGGTTTATAGGTCATGGGTAAAGAATTTGCATGCTCATAATAATAATAATAATAATAATTAATAATAATACTGTGAAACAACATGAAATAACAGCTGTTGCAGAGGTAATGTGCCCAAACCTGTGCTGCACCTCCTGTCACCTGACGGCTCAGTAAATGTCATTACCTTTGAAGAGTGTCGTCGGCATGTGTGAGTTTGTGTAAGCATGCACACCTCATTTAAATATTGATGTGAAATGTTTTAGTAACATGTCAGAGCTAAAAGTCATTACACAAACACAGACTTATCATTGCATGGACGAGTGACAGTTGAGTTGCATGACGAGCAGGAGTAATGGTCTATTGTAGAAGTTTCCGGGCATGCAGAAGGTTCTTTAGTTGCATGAAACTGAAAGTTTTTACATATTTCTCTCTCCAGTCTGAATGTAAATAAAGGATGGGCAAAATCTTTCTGCAGATATATTGTCAATATCTGAAACCCAGAGGCTATCAGGGCTTAACCTGAATCTTGATCTGCATCAAAATACACAGTCATAGATGGTAATGATGCTTGGGTGCTGGTGAAACTGTTTTTCTTGCCCAAGAATAAAAGTATAAAAGGGTTTTGTGCAACGATGAAATGTGTAAAATGTTTAAGTGACTAAGAATCCTTAGCATTGACTCATCGCTGCTTGAACTTATCATGATGCTGTTGTACAATCTGTCGGGTTTGCAACAGATTGTGCAAGCCTGGTCCACAGGCCGTTCAAAATGGTTTCATGTTTGCTTAAAATGTTCTCTTGATCTGTCTTAAAGCTACCATGACGGACGCAGACAAGTTCCTGTATGGGGATCGCAGCGGCATAAACAACCCTCTGGCCCAGGCCGACTGGGCCACTAAGAAGCTGGTGTGGGTCCCCTCCGAGAAGCTTGGCTTCGAGGCCGGCTCCGTCAAAGAGGAGCATGGAGACGAGTGTGTGGTGGAGCTGACGGACTCTGGCAAGAAGGTGAAAAAGAAGAATTTATCTTTTGAGTCCGAATTTGCTCATATGTTGGTGTTAGGAATTGAAATGAAGTTAAGCTGTTGGCACACCATCCTTAACTGGCAAACAACCAGCATTTTAATTTGATGTGTTAATGATTATCTAAAAATAACTTTGGCAACTAGAGTGTTAAATTTTACTTGAAACAAGCAATAAACAATATGTTTCGTCTATTGAAGTCTTGCTCAGGAGGCCCATCTGACAGCTGTCTCTTTAAATCTCAGGTGAAGGTAAACAAGGATGACATTCAGAAAATGAACCCACCCAAGTTCAACAAGGTGGAGGACATGGCGGAGCTCACCTGCCTGAACGAGGCCTCTGTGCTGCACAACCTTAAGGAGAGATACTACTCTGGCCTCATCTATGTGAGTTTGGGTGCATGCATGTGTTTGAGCAGCAGCACCATGAATGTGTATTTGCACAGAATCTTATGTAGAGGATCTCTCTGTTTGTGGCATTAACGTGACAATGTGCACTTAAACCTGTGTGTTAACGCTCCTCTCTGACGGTAACGTTGTCTTCTTCTTATCCAGACATACTCTGGTCTCTTCTGTGTCGTGGTCAACCCATACAAGTACCTGCCCATCTACACTGAGGACATAGTGAACATGTACAAGGGCAAGAAGAGACACGAGATGCCCCCTCACATCTACGCCATCACAGACACTGCCTACAGGAGCATGATGCAGGGTACCACAGTCATATTTTTGTAAAGGAAAAACAATATGTTTGGCAGTATTAGACTTTGTATGCCCCAGTACAGAAAAGGTACCTACACTATGCACTAGTATAGTGTATATAGTTTTACGTGTCCAAGGTGACTTCTCCACATGTCAAACCAACAGACCAAAATAGATTGTCAGATTTATGGCAATTAATCAGCAAATTTCTACTACTTTCTGCCACAGAAACAGCAAAGTCATCCAATAATCCTCAATATTATTCACTCTTAATTACTGATCCTCACTTCAGCTTCCTGTGCTGTGTCACCTTTGTTTCTGATTGGGACTTTGCTGTTTTTTCTCTCTCTTCCTCTAACAGATCGTGAGGACCAGTCCATCCTTTGCACGTAAGTCACTCTTTTTGTCTGTAATTTTCCCAGTAATCATGTTTAGAAAAACATGCAGTTATTTCTTCAGTGATCAGTCCAAATTCATAAAGATTCCTGTGCAATATGTCATCAGTTAGTTGTAGGGTCAAGCTTGGATTTTGTTTAGTACTCAAGACCCTATAGAAATAAGTCAAAGTTCATTGTGCAGTTGAGCCACATTGATACATGCTCTTTATCAGCAGATGAAGTGTGTTCTGTTGTCATTGAGTTGTAGATATTTAAATTAGCCTATGTTTGTTTTCTGAGCACTTGCAGGATTTCTCACACAGGTTGGCTAAAAACAAAAAAGGTTCAAAACAAACCCATTCTTGACCTTGGAAACCTTGTATTTATTGCTGGATAAAATGCTGCTTTTAATTCCCAATTAGGATCAATATTGCTCCTGCCACTACATTCAGTATAATGTTTTTACCCCTCTGAAACATACTATGTGTCTAAATCTTTGTATTGTATGAATCTTTTTCTGCAGAGGAGAGTCAGGAGCAGGAAAAACGGAAAACACAAAGAAAGTCATTCAGTATCTTGCCCATGTTGCCTCATCTTTCAAATCCAAAAAGGATCAGGTCAGTAAAGCCCTACTGTTTTTTTTTCTTTCTTTAATTCCCTCCTAACTTTCTGAATCTCCATCCACAGATGTGTATTTTTCCTCTCCTGATATTACCCGCTCTTTCCTGCCTCCCTGTTTCTCTCATTTGTAGATTTCTGTGTTAGCCTATCTCTATAATGTTGTCTACCTGAGCGAGCTGTGTGGCGACTACTAAACATTCCTCTTTCAGGCCTCTACGTGCCCGCCTCACCTCCCCACGGTGACTCGAAGTGAAGCAGAACACAGATGTGTTTGGGGGTGTGTGTGTGTGCGCGCGTGTGTGTGAGCGTGTGCGCACACTTGTACTCTTGTTCTTTTTGTACAGGTTGTTTCACAAGATGACACATGAAAAGTTTCATTTATCTTTTCTTAATGATTCAACAGGGGAAACCAAATTTCCTCTGCAGTTATGTCATTTGTGTGCTGAAGTTGGTATCAAATGTGTTGATCTTTCTCCTTTTTCACCTCTTCTCCAGGGCAATGCAGTGTTGTCACATGTGAGTTAATCTCTCTGACTCATAAGCATGGTGCCTTGACTGTTTGTGCACATGCATTACTCTACTAACAGGAAACATTTTCTTGTCTTTGTCTGGGTATCGAAGGAAATGCATCAAATTACTTAAATATAGGTCATAGCTTCAAAGGAACAGCAACAAACATTTTGTTGAAATAAGCCTATTCACTTTCTTCCTGAGAGTTAAAGGAGAAGATTGATGGCAGTCTCATGTTTGTGCAGTAAATATGACACTACAGCCAGCAGCCAGTTAGCTTAGCTTAGCATAAAGACTGGAAACTGAGGGAAACAGCTAGCTAGTCTATCCAGAGTAACGAAATCCACCTACTAGCACCTGACGTTCACTAATGAACAAAACTTTTTTAATCAATACAAATAAGGAAATGAAAGAAATAAGCTGAACAAATAAATCTGTTTGTCATGTTTACACTTGTTTTTCTTTTCTTTTTTTTTTCTTTTTTTCAACTTTCACCTTTGGACAGAACCGGGCTACTTCCCTCTGTTCTCGGTCTTTATACTAAGCTAAGCTAACTCTGCTGCTGACTCAAGCTTCATATTTTCTTTCAAAGCGTGAGAGTGGTATCAATCTTCTCATCTCTCTGCAAGAAAGTGAAGAAGTGTATTTCCCAAAATGTCAAAAACATCTTAGAAATAAGATAAAACTGAAGGATTTTTTTTTGTTTTAGATACAAGTTGGATGGATTAATTTAAAACCCTAATCCACAAAAACAAGTTTTCCAATGATAATAAAGAATCTGAAGTGGGGTTAGAGAATAAAGATTATCTCTCTTGTGGCAGTGAACTGCTCAGTAAAACAGTGAGCAGATGAGCAGCAACCTTGTCTGAGGTTTGACTCAGATGTCGAACAACACCTTGGTGTTTGTGCCTAATTTAAAGCGCTATCAGGTGAAGGTGTCCCACCCCACCCACCAGCTATCTTTTTTTTTTCTCAATCTGGTCAGGCGTGAGTTTGTAATTGTTATGTAGCAATATGTATATGTTTGGGGTGTTACAGTTCACTCCAGCATTTCCTTTGGGTGATCCTGGCTAACCTGCCTGTCTGCTTCTTGTGTCCTCTTGTTTGTTCGTGCATGGACAGGGATGGTCTTATCAGGGTTTTTGTACCTGAGTGGGCTTGCTGTGCTGCGGGAATGTGTGTTGGAATGTGCCGGATTCAGTTTTTGTGTGTGTGTGTGTGTGTGTGTGTGTGTGTGTGTGTGTGTGTGTGTGTGTGTGTGTGTGTGTGTGTGTGTGTGTGTGTGTGTGGTGGTGTCGCTGTGGTGTGTGTGGCTAATTGTTGAATGATGGCTTCCCCTGAGGTAATTCTTGCAAACAAACAGCCTGAATAGTAGTTAATAAGCTTTGCCAATGAAAGATGTGCAGCTCTGCAAGAAAATGCATGATTTGAAAGTTGTGCTCGCTTGACCAATGTCCAGCACAGTCATGATGAGGGATTATGGGAGTCTATATTGTGCTCTGATACTGTCTCCTCTCCATCAGGGGGAACTGGAGAAACAGCTCCTGCAAGCAAACCCCATCTTGGAGGCCTTCGGCAACGCAAAGACCGTCAAGAACGATAACTCCTCAAGATTTGTAAGAATAACTTCAAGCCAGTGAAAACTTTGTTTCAAATTTTAACTTTTTTCTAAATAACAATAAATGAAAATTCATGTCTGATAAGCAACAATCAAAATAAAGGTGGAATAAACATATTGTATTAACCTGCCCTGCCCATGTCAAATCACTGAGAAGAGCACAGAGAAAAACACAAATACGCACATCTTTAATATGAAATAACCACAGTTGTTGACGTTTAGCAGATTATCAGCTTCTTACAGTGTTGGGGTCCTACATGAGCATAAAATAGAGAAACTAGGTTTTCAGGACTTTTATTTTTTATTTTTATTTTTTTCATTTGTTATAGATCAACGATAAAACATCATTCTTAGTTTTAGTGCTGTATATCAAAATGTTATGATTTGTTTTCTCTTTTTAGGGAAAATTTATCAGGATCAACTTTGATGTCAATGGATACATCGTTGGAGCCAACATTGAAACTTGCATCCTTTTTTTTAAAAAACATTCCTCTTACACTCTCAGCTCTTCTGGACGGTGCCTGCTAAGTGGCCTCAGGGCAGGAATGAGCTTCCCCAACCCGTTGTGCTTTTAACATGACAGAAAACAATCAGCATTTCTGAGCTGTAATACTCCACCACACCAGGTTTGCTGTCAGTTAGTGCTAATTTGACTCTGCAAATCTGTCTAAAGATATGCACTATGTGACCATGATGTATTATTAAAAGTATTTAAACAGTGTTTGACACAAGGCCGTTCTAAAAGACTGGGCCTCCAGATAAGTTAAAGATGCAGGTGTAGGTGCAACTTCAGGGTCAGGGACTTTGACCAGTTGGCCTTGCCTTCTGCTCTGCATTTTAAATGTTACATTTTTAAATGATGTTCTGCTGCATTTGCGTTTGTGTGCCCTTGACTAAAAATGTTGCCAGATCTGCTGGAGAAGTCTCGAGCCATCAGACAAGCTAAAGAGGAGAGGAGCTTCCATGTGTTCTACTACATGCTGTCAGGAGCAGGCGACAAGCTGCGCTGTGAGCACTGAAACTATTTTATTTGAACATAGATGCACTAAACTGGGCTTCTTGAAAGAGAGCTGAAGTTGAACGTTGCAAACAAGTGGTTGCATTGATAGCTGAACATGACTTGCAGTTCAAGAGCCAAGATACTTCTGAAACAGGAATCCTTGAGACACTTGTTTTAAGTGCATGTGAAATGGCTGATGTAGATCATTATATGACTGAGGTTCCCTTTTCTCAGTTCAGTTATTATAGTGGTTGAAATACAGTGCTGGTGTAGAGCTGAGCAGTCCCATGTGATGCAAGGCCCAAATCTTCTCTACTTGCAGAAATACTGTTAAAATGATCAATTCGCAATAAATAATTATCATCTTTTTTTCCACTATGTAGCGGAGTTGTGCCTGGAGGATTACAGCAAGTACCGTTTCCTGTCGAATGGAAATGTGACTATTCCTGGTCAGCAGGACAAGGACATGTTCACTGAGACCATGGACGCTTTCGAGATCATGAGCATCCCAGAAGAGGAAAGAATTGGTAGCTATCATTATTTCTTTTAAATTGTTCATAGGGCAGCGAGCAATGATTTATTTTCATTATCTTTTAATAGTTTCCTGTGGAGTTTTAGACCTCTAGTAGCACTATGGAGCTGTTTTTTTTTCTATGACTGTCTCCTCCGTTTTGTTAATCTCATGCACATGCACCATGATGACACAATCCACATTTCTGCTAGGTTTCACGCTATTCCATTGATCAACAGGTTGTAGCAACATTCAAAGATGTGCAACAATGTGTCAGCAAAGGCAGGGAAGAGGAAGACTCTTACATAGTAAACAAGGATTTAAATAATGCAGGATTTAAATAGGTAAATAAATCAGCTTTACAGATGTTTTATGAGAAAGGAAGTACATTCAACACGTTTGTTAGAGCACAATGTGTTTTGTTCTCTTCCACCAACAGTCCAAAACCCAGATATTCAGTTGGCCAAAACGATAATTAAAGATAAATGTGCAATATTTAATTTACTATTATATGACAGAGAGAAACCTCACATTTGAGAAGCTGGAACCAGCAATTGTTGTCGTTTGTGCTTATCAGAATATTCTGTTCACTAATCGATTAACCAACCAATAATTGCAGAGATGTATTAAATTCTAATAATTAAATTCTAATAATTAAATTCTAATAATTAAATTCTAATTTTCTCTTCTTTAAAGTAGTGCATCTGACATATTTTATAACAGAATTCATCATGTAAAGTTACTTCCTCTACAGCAGACACTGACCTCTTCTTTTTGTTGGTCAGGTCTGTTGAAGGTGATTTCCGCTGTGCTGCAGTTGGGGAACATGACCTTCAAGAAGGAGCGTCACTCTGACCAGGCCTCCATGCCTGACGACACCGGTACACACATTTACACACACACTGACCCCCACCCCCACCCCACCCCACCCCACCCATCATCATCATCATCATCATCATCATTTCCTCTGTGCATGCTGTCTGTCTCATTCCATTTGCTTAAGCCTTCCTAATTCATCCATAATCCTCCATTATGACCCCCGTGTTTCACCCCCAGCTGCCCAGAAAGTGTGTCACCTGCTGAGCATCAATGTCACCGACTTCACACGAGCCATCCTGTCTCCCAGAATCAAGGTCAGCATAGCAATCAATACAAGAAGGTTCATGTAGGTCTTGTCCAGAGATTGAGAGATATTTTAAACCCTTTTTTTCACTTGTGTTTCAACCTGGTGTTTGGGTTTCTGTTTCTTGATCCAAATTAAATGAAGAAGAGTTAGTCAGTGAGGCAGTTTCCATGTTATGATGAATTTAGTATCACAGTATGACATTGGAGTGTTTTTTTTTTTTTTTTCCAGGTTGGCAGGGACTATGTCCAGAAGGCCCAGACTCAGGAGCAGGCTGAGTTTGCTGTCGAAGCTCTGGCCAAAGCCTCTTATGAGAGGATGTTCCGCTGGCTGGTGTTGAGAATCAACAAAGCCCTGGACAAGACCAAGAGACAAGGAGCCTCTTTCATTGGCATCCTAGACATTGCCGGATTTGAGATCTTTGAGGTAAGGTGTTTGACGGATTAAGTTATGAATTGTAACTGTGGTTGTATGATCACAGACAGAGCCCTCTGGTGGGGCTGTTTAAGCTCAGCCACTCTGTCATTTGATCTGACTGACAGTCACAAACTCATTGTTTTTCTAATCCTCTCCAACAGTTGAACTCGTTTGAGCAGCTGTGTATCAACTACACCAATGAGAAGCTGCAGCAGCTCTTCAACCACACCATGTTCATCCTGGAGCAGGAGGAGTACCAGAGGGAGGGCATCGAATGGAGCTTCATCGACTTTGGCCTGGACCTGCAGCCCTGCATCGAGCTTATTGAAAAACCTGTAAGATGTATCCCAGTTATTATTCTTCCTCAAGCCTGAAACAAATAACACTGATAGCATTTGTCTTGACTTGTCGTTACACTACAGATTAAGGGGATTTCAGTTACCAGCTTTATGCAGAACTCACCACTTGTATTTACTGCAGAAAACAGATGTGTAGTGCAAGCTGAGACATGTAACTGCACATGTATTATTAAACCAGTCAAGATTCTTTTGAACTGCAAATGTCATGTGTCCTCCTTTCTGTCTTTTCACTATCCATCAAAGGCCGGTCCACCAGGAATCCTGGCTCTGCTGGATGAAGAGTGCTGGTTCCCCAAAGCCACAGACAAGAGCTTTGTAGAGAAGGTGGTCCAGGAGCAGGGAACGCACCCCAAGTTCCAGAAACCCAAGAAACTCAAGGACGATGTGGATTTCTGCATTATGCACTATGCTGGAAAGGTCATTGGCTATAACTTTGATTTTCATTTGAATTTTAAGACATTTAAACATTTAGAGTTAGACACATACATCCCCCTACTCAAAGAAAAACATCAAAAAATTCAATGCAAGGGCTCTATAAACTGATAATATCAGTCACTCCAGGGTGAGACAGGTTGTCTTGTCCATTGTCCATATTCTCCAGAAGAGTGCAGTTATCCTCTTGTGCAGTAGAAGTCCAGAGTCAATGAGTGATGGTCTCTGCAGTGATGGGAGTAGTTCTCGGATTAAAAAAACTTAAAGCACAGAGGTATTATCAGCAAGGTGTACTTATTGATCATGCATTAACATGAATATATGATGATGGAGGGGAGCTGATTTTAGTTGCATCCTTTACTTTTAGGTAGTTTGATATGTAAGAATAATTTTCAAGTAACCGTATCCGTCATAAATGGAGTATATCGTCTCTCAAATGTAGTGGAGCAGAAGTATTAAGTAAAAAATGGAAATTCTCAAGTAAGGTACAAGTACCTAAAAAATCTACTTGTATAAATGTACTCTGTTACTTTCCACCACTAGATGGCTGCAAAGTAACAACATACACCTCTTCATGCTAAACTTTGTGTAGTTCTTCATTATGAACGTAGATTTCCTCTGGTGCAGGTGGACTACAAAGCAGATGAGTGGCTGATGAAAAATATGGATCCTCTGAATGAGTGTGTCGCCACTTTGCTCAACCAGTCTACAGACAAATTTACTGCTGACCTGTGGAGAGACAGTAAGTGGTGCAACTGAATTTATCCAAACATCATGCAAAATGTCACTCTGCAAAAGACAATGTTGAATTTCTACACAGAGTTTATTGGAAATGCAGTTTTTCCAAAATAAGGGTTTTTTAACTTCAGACTCGGGTCCATGACTGAAACACTTCATTCATCTTCAGCAAACGGTGTGAAAGAATTTAACAATTTAACAATTTAACAGGATTTAATTTTTTATGCAACTGTCTACCAAGTATGTATGAGACAGTATAAAATAGCCTCAGTTTATTGCTGGTAAAATGTCAATACTAGAATGAACGTATGTATATTCTTCATATGCGACAAGCAAACATGTTTATTTTGAAAAAATTAAAATAGATGTTTTCATAAAACACGCTGACAAAATTGTTTTCTACCATCTCCGTGTCCTCACAGTGGACCGTATCGTGGGCCTGGATAAGGTGGCGGGAATGTCGGACTCCCTGCACGGTGCTTTCAAAACCCGTAAGGGCATGTTCCGTACTGTGGGCCAACTGTACAAGGAGCAGCTGAGTAACCTCATGGCCACACTCAGGAACACCAACCCTAACTTTGTCCGCTGCATCATCCCCAACCACGAGAAAAAGGTACAAAGATTAGGATTACACTCCGCAATGCAGCTGTTGCAGAAATTAATACAGGGGTGTTAAACTACAAGTGATGGAGAATTAAATGTAATGAACTAATAGTGCACAGGTGCTTGTATGAGACAGAAAATTCACTGTATCAAAGAGTATATTTATGGGCCTTGAGTGGCTCAGCCATGGAAACAAAAGAAGCTTCTTTTACAAAAAAGAACTGCAACCCATTTAGATCTTGACACAGATTTTTTTTTTTTTCTTAAAACAGTAACTAAAACAAATCACTGTACAAAATGGTTATTTAAAAAAAAAAAGATTAAAAAAAGAGCACATGAACAAGTCTTTATTTGTAGTCTTTGTATTTGTTTCTTCCTTCAGGCTGGTAAACTGGAGCCTCACCTGGTTCTGGAACAGCTGAGGTGTAATGGAGTCCTGGAGGGGATTCGCATCTGCAGACAGGGTTTCCCCAACCGCATCGTCTTCCAGGAGTTCAGACAGAGGTAGCAAATGGCAGCATGTGTGTCAGAAAACTTGTAGTGCTTTACGTTTGAATTCATTTCTTGTAATGTTTTTTTTTTTATATATATATATATATATATATATATATTTCTCTTTTACCCCTCTAAAGTAATCACCCTCCCACAGAACATTTTCAGACAAAACTTACGATTGACAAATAGTGACATCTGTCCCAGCCCATAAAGATCCCTGTCCTTGTCTAAAATCACATCCCAGAGAGACTGTGTCTGTAACTACAAAAGCAAGTCATACAGTAAAAGAAATTAATGGCTGCAGTTCATAATCTAGAAAAATGACTTGTTCAGTAATTTAACTCTGCCTGTCTGTCTCTCAGGTATGAAATTCTCACTCCAAACGCTATCCCAAAGGGCTTCATGGATGGAAAGCAAGCCTGTGTACTCATGGTAATAACAATAAATCAGTTTTAAAAGTAAGCAGTTCATCAGAAGAGGGGGGAAAAATGGCTCCTCTTTATCTTGATGCAAGTGTCAGGACTTGTCACTGACTCACTTCTCTCTTCTCCATGTCAGATCAAAGCTTTGGAGCTGGACCCAAATCTGTTCCGCATCGGTCAAAGTAAAGTGTTCTTCAGAGCCGGAGTCCTGGCTCACCTGGAGGAGGAGAGAGACATGAAGATCACTGATGTGATCATCAGCTTCCAGGCCTGGTGCAGAGGATATGTGGCCCGCAAGTATGAAGAATCGAGTCATTTATCCCATAACACTGAAAAATATTTTTATCACTCAACATCTATACATGTTGGAGACACCGTTTGCATGCCTCATTTTTTTCACTCGGCTTCTTCCAAGTCTTGACAAAATGAGATGTTATTTACGTTGTGTGTTTTTTTTGTTTTTTTTTGTTTTGTTTTGTTTTTTTACTTCAGAGCTTTTGCCAAGAGACAGCAGCAGCTGACAGCCATGAAAGTTATCCAGAGAAACTGTGCAGCTTACCTCAAACTCAGGAACTGGCAGTGGTGGAGACTTTTCACTAAGGTAAGAGATTAATGAAAGTAAAGTTGATTTTCGTTAAAGGTTTACACAACCCAATTCCAGGACAGCAGTATATTTCACCATTCAAGTGTCATTGTCAAGATTATTTACAATTTATTATGTTTTTAATTAGTTTTTACAAAGACTAAAGCTTTAGGGAAAATATAGACTTTTATCCTGGATATGGTGGAAAACTATTAAGCTACTTATTTATGCCTATAGACTGAAAGGCTAGTTTCTCTTATTTGAATTAGGAGTTTTCTCCATGTCATTCGAGAGCCAGCAGTTGAAATTGCAGGTGTATATATTAGGTTATGCATATTATGTTTTTGATGTTGATTGTAGTGCTCCAAATATTAAAGCTTTTTCAGTATTTATGGATGACCAAATGAGGTCTCAGGTCAAATCGAGTCATCAGGTGTAAGTTGAGTCTGTAGTTCTGGATTTAGATTTGTCATTTGTCATTGCCACCTCCGTTGTGCATCTGTAGAGCACTCTCCTTGTATTGTACTGTAGCAATGCTGTAACGATCTATCAAAAGAAATAAATCTCCCTATTGAACGCATTTTAAAAAATTGATTTTTTTTTTCTTCATGTTTTCCCACCAGAGCGCAATTTCATCACCCCAGGAAAGTTCAAACATCACCTTCTGTTTCAGTACTGTTGGGTTAATTCTTATTTTTTCCTCTAGGTGAAGCCTCTGCTGCAAGTGACCCGGCAGGAGGAGGAGATGCTGGCCAAAGATGAGGAGCTGGTCAAGGTGAAGGAGAGACAACTGCAGGCTGAAGAGCAGCTCAAAGAATATGAATCCAAGCAGCAGCAGGTAGGACCCTCTGTAACAACAGAGTGCGCCTAACTTAGTCTTTTGTTTTTTTTAATGTTAAATCGGTGATAGTAGATCAATTGGAGCAATTGGGTAACCGGAACACTGGTCAGGTAGAGCACAAACTGTTTTTAAAGGCAGACGATTTGTTATTAGTGCTGAAAATCTTGAAGTTGTGGTCCCAGAAATCTGCTCCATCATCGATTCTTTTTCCAAAATATCAGGTTATACAATCAACTGGGCAAAATCGGATGCTATGCCATTGCCTGATATTTGTCACCCAGCTATAAGAACCAATGAGCACTTTATGTGGATGCCAGAGGGAATTGCATATCTAGGGATTAGAGTAACTCTTGGCCTAACAAGGTCGACCACACCCATTTCAGAACCCAATGCTTCTCCCGGGAAACTTGGAGGGTGGCACATTAAATAACAAGGGCCCATTGCCTTTCTAAATAAGTTGATATAACATCATGATAACCCAAATAAAGACAAACTGTCAAAACACAGGAGGTTGTGGTTTCGTCTGGCCACAGTTTCTGGCTGTAGAATAATTTTACATCACTGGAAATCCTTCATATCTAATTTTAATGAGTGGATAGATTTAATGTGTAAATGGCCTCATATGAACGGGTGACATATAGACTACATGGGACACAAGATCTCTTTAATGAAGTTTGAGGCCCATTTCTTTCTCAGAGAAACTGATATTTTATGGACTGAACATCTATGGTATGTGGACCACCCATATTTGAATACAGCGATGGATGGATCTCTGTATCCTGCCTGATGGGCAATGTGAAGTATTCATTGAACAGTGTGGGCTGTCTTTAATAGCTGATCAATATGTCGAGGATCTTCTGGTTGTATCAAATCTGTCACAAACACATGCATCATTATGACAAATCTAGCGTGATGCAGATGTAATCATCCAGTCTCACTGTGCCTCCCCTCTTCTAGCTGAATGCTGAGAAGTCGGCTCTTCAAGAGCAGCTCCAGGCGGAGACAGAGCTGTGTGCGGAGGCTGAGGAGATGAGAGCCCGTCTGGCCACCAGGAAGCAGGAGCTGGAGGAGATCCTGCACGACCTGGAGTCTCGCCTAGAGGAGGAAGAGGAGCGAGTCACCCAGATGCACACTGAGAGAAAAAAGATGCAGCAGAACATCACGGTCAGTGGAGTCCTGCGGGACACAGATCGTAAGCTGTGATGAAGAAAACTTTATTTTTTCTTTTTTTTAAAAGCATGAAAGTGGAAAATTGTTTGTTGTTCATCCAGGATCTGGAGCAGCAGCTGGATGAGGAGGAGGCAGCCAGACAGAAGCTTCACATGGAGAAGGTCACCACAGACGCCAAGCTGAAGAAGCTTGAGGAGGATGTCATGGTGCTGGACGACCAGAACGGCAAACTCAACAAGGTCTCATATGTGTTCATTTAAACCAGTGGTCTGCAGCACCGAACAATTGAGTATCCAAAGAAAATTTCTGCATCTCTGAAATATTCAGTGCATCATTAACAAAATATTTGCCCCTGGAAAATCAAATACAATTGTTTCTTGGTTTTATTTAACCTCAGGAGAAGAAACTGCTGGAGGAGAGGATCTCTGAGTGCACCACCAACTTGGCTGAGGAGGAAGAGAAGTCTAAAAGTTTGCAGAAACTCAAGAATAAACATGAGGCCATGATCACAGATTTGGAAGGCAAGTGTCTGTTGTTTACCTTTTTTGTTAATCTTTTTAAATCCTTTTAATGTATTATGTATTTTTGAATTCCAACTTTTGAGTTTCTGTGTCATCTCACATACAGATCGTCTAAGAAAGGAAGAGAAAGTGCGTCAGGAGTTGGAGAAGAACCGTCGTAAACTCGAGGGAGACTCCACTGAGCTCAACGACCAGATTGCAGATCTGCAGGCCCAGATCGCTGAACTCCGAGCTCAGCTGGCCAAGAAGGAGGAGGAGCTCCTCGCTGCACTGGCCAGGTCAGGGTTAAATTCAGTGTTTTAAGAACATTTGAGTGGAAAAATCAGTGTCATTGCAAGATTCAAAGGTTGTATTTAAAATCAACAAAAATGACGGTGATGATGAGCCACTTTTTCTTTTTCCTCACTGTGACAAATGTTACCTTTATCATTTGCGCTTTAAATATGACCTGTTAAACAATATGTTTCCCTTAAATTATTCTCACTTCCAAGAAAGTTCGCACAGAGTACCTGTCTGTCAGTCTCATTCTTCTCTCCCTCTTCACCTCCAGGATCGAGGAGGAGGCTG
The DNA here is from genome assembly GCF_002260705.1 of Seriola dumerili. NCBI lineage: Eukaryota > Metazoa > Chordata > Actinopteri > Carangiformes > Carangidae > Seriola > Seriola dumerili. Next base: position 786,860 of record NW_019174876.1, on the reverse strand, counting down.
CAGCCAAAAACACAGCCCAGAAGAAGATCAGGGAGCTGGAGGCCCAGATCTCTGAGCTGCAGGAGGATCTGGACCTGGAGAGGCAGGCGCGCTCCAAGGCTGAGAAACACCGCAGGGACCTGGGAGAGGAGCTGGAGGCCCTCAAAACTGAGCTGGAGGACACTTTGGACTCCACTGCAGCACAGCAGGAGCTGAGGTAACGGTCTGCTGCTCGACAGAATCCGTAGAGAATTTCTAGATCTCAAAGCATTACACAACTTTTCGCCGACTGATATTGTATGAATCTGGATGTACTGTATGTTGGGAGGTAATATCTCATGTCCACATGAGAGTAACAGGGAGGCCCTACATTGAGCCCAGTTTCAACTTTCTTGTCTGTCCTCCTCTCACACCTCTTTGTTCTATCCAGGTCAAAGCGTGAGACGGAGGTCACCCAGCTGAAGAAGACTCTGGAGGAAGAGGCCAAGAGCCATGAGCAGCAGATGGCTGACATGAGACAAAAACACAATCAGGCATTCGAAGAGCTCAATGAACAGCTGGAACAGGCCAAAAGGGTAACCAATGTTGTGGTCAGAAGAGAAAGATGCCAGTGCTTAACAACTCCACTATCTGAACAACACCAGTAACATGTCTCATGTGTGCCACTCCTGCAGAACAAGGTGTCAGTGGAGAAATCCAAGCAGGCCCTGGAGAGTGAGTGGAACGAGCTGCAGATCGAGCTGAAGACTTTGACACAAGGCAAAGGAGATTCTGAACACCGTCGCAAGAAGGCCGAAGCCCAGGTTCAAGAACTGCAGGTCAAACATGGAGAAAGTGAGCGACAGAGGCAGGAGCTGGCTGACAAGATGACCAAGATGCAGGTATGAAGGGTGCAAGTCTCTGAAAGGTGGAGGAGAGTTAGATGAACCGAGGGATGAATTTTCTGTTAGGATTGTTGAATAACTGAATAATGTCCATGATCCATTGCTTCTGTCTGTCTGGTGTCTAGTCTGAGCTAGACAACGTGAACAGCCTCCTGAGTGAAGCCGAGGGCAAGTGCATCAAATCCAGCAAGGACCTTTCTTCTGTAGAGTCTCAGCTGCAGGATGCACAGGTACAAACAAATGTGTGCACATGTTGTTATCACTGCTGCTCCTTGTTTGTTTTGACATCTAACACAGTCCTGTATGTCTTACAATATCAAATAGAGCTGAAACGTTCTGTTCATCTGTTTGTCAATCAACTGAAAATTATTTGGCAACACTTTTGATAATCAGTTAATTAAATTAAGACATTTTTAAAGCAAAAATGCAAATGATTTTAATTTGAACTTTTTTCAGATTTATTTATTTATTTTTTATTTATTTATTTATTTGTTTACATTAAATGAAATTGAAAAATCACTTTTTGTAGCCATAATCTTTTTAAATTGAAGGACATGTAAGGGCACAAACATCACTCTTCTTCTGACAATCTTAACTCAGTCAAATCTGAATACACAGACTCAATATCGCCAGTGTCCATTGCAGATAAAACTTATAAGATGCTCCTTGTATAACTTTAGCTCTTGACTGATTTTAAGATAATCTTTGGATGTTTTCTTCAGCAGCAAAGTAATACAGTGATAGTTTCTGTACATCCATGGTAACACTGGAAACAGGAACCACCTATTGCTAATTTGGCCTGACTTTTCATTGTGCAAAACTGTTTTTGTTTTTTCCCCTTCTCTGAACTCCAGGAGTTGCTCCAAGAGGAGACGCGTCAGAAGCTCTCCATCTCCTCCCGGCTGAGGCAGCTGGAGGACGAGCAGAACAGCCTGCGGGAGTTGCTGGAGGAAGAGGAAGAGGGCAAGAAAAACGTGGAGAGGCAGGTTTCCACTCTCCAGGCTCAGGTTGGTCCACAGTGTTGCCCTTAAACAAAGACATTGTTGGTGGATATCTACAGGACTTCTCCCTGTTGCACTGCAGCTAAGATTCATTCATCAAGAGTCAACAATGCTGCTCAACTTTCTCATGTTTAATTTCAACCCCTCTGATTCCCCCTCTTTTCTTCTGTCTTCAGCTGGCAGAGATGAAGAAGAAGCTGGAACAGGAGTCCATGTCCCTGGAGGGCGCAGAGGAGTGCCGCAAGCGAGTCCAGCGGGAAGTGGATAGCACGATGCAACAGCTGGAGGAGAAGACAGCAGCTTACGACAAACTTGACAAGACAAAAACCCGTTTACAGCAGGAGCTGGACGACCTCTTGGTGGATCAGGACCACCTGAGGCAGATCGTCTCCAACTTGGAGAGGAAGCAGAAGAAGTTTGACCAGGTATCATGTCAACAGTGCATTCTGGGCATTATGAAGCATAATGCACCAATAAGTTGATATCAGTATATTTTGTTTATTTTTATTCAACATTTTTTTTTAACCATGTAAAACCCCAATGAGCCACAGAAGCAGTTTATAGAAACTGATCTTTACAGTTTTTGGCAGTAAATGTTATCAGGTTACAGTAGTATAATACATTCAGAAGTTGGCCACAGTGTTTTTTTTGTTCACAAATGAAATGATCCATCCACATGAGTAGATAACATTTTCAGGGAAAAGGTCAATTCATTTCAAGAATTAACCTACCTGCCTCGGCTTGGTGTTAAATGTGCAGCCATGGAGTGTCACGTGGATCTCCTGAGATCAATAAGAGGATGTGGCTCCTATAGTGATCTTTGTCACAGGACTTAACCAATTATTTCATAGTGCAGGATTTTTCAGTTTATTTGGATGGTACTATTCATACACACTGTTCAAAGACTAAACCTTCAGTCAGAAAATATTCTAGTTTGGGTAAATCTTTATCCCACATTTTGTTGTTCTGTAGCCCCAAATATGGCGAAATTTCTCCTATTTGGATTATTGGAAAAATTCATTGTCACAAAGCTGAAAACATGGCTGTTTTTCTTTAGGTGATCAAAAATTGACATTTTGGAAATACAGTACATTATTTTCAGTATATCAGTGTAGTGTGGATCCTTAACTGCCCCTCCTGATCAGATCCTCTCCTTTCCCTAGATGCTGGCAGAGGAAAAAACTATTTCTACTCAGTATGCTGAGGAGCGCGACAAGGCTGAGGCTGAGGCCAGGGAGAAGGAAACACGAGCACTGACGCTGGCACGTGAGCTGGAGACCATGACAGACCTTAAGAACGAGTTGGACCGGGCCAATAAGCTGCTCAAAGCTGAGATGGATGATTTGGTCTCCTCCAAGGATGATGTCGGCAAGAGCGTAAGAGATCACACTGGCACTTTGTGGTGCATGCAGAGCTGCAATGAGATGAACTGTGTCTGAATAGGTTTGGAAATTGGTTTTGGTTTTAGAGGAAAAATTACAGTAGGTTGTTGCTCAGTCATTGGCAGCATTAGTTCTCTTGATTGCCTGAAAAACACTGAATATGTACAATGTTAACCTCCTTGTACACAGGTTCATGAGCTGGAGAGGTCAAAGCGTGCCATGGAGCAGCAGCTGGAGGAGATGAGAGTTCAGCTGGAGGAGCTGGAGGATGAGCTTCAGGCCACAGAGGATGCCAAACTGCGTCTGGAGGTTAACATGCAGGCCATGAAGGCCCAGTTTGACAGAGACCTGCAGGCCAGAGATGAGCAGGGAGAGGAGAGGAGGAAACAGCTGGTTAAACAGGTACAAGGGAGGGACCTAAAATGTGTGACATACACAGTTGGTTTAGTTAGTTTTTTCACAAACAGTTGCAGGGTTGTAAATTTTCATGTACAATTGTTTGCAAGAACATGCTGAAGTAGGATTTTGACTCTCCTTTAGGTGCGTGAGATGGAGATCGAGCTGGAAGATGAACGTAAGCAGCGTACTCAGGCCCTGTCATCTAAGAAGAAACTGGAGATGGACCTGATGGAACTTGAAGTCCAGATTGATGCTGCCAACAAAGGCCGTGATGAGGCCCTCAAACAGCTGAAGAAACTGCAGGTAAAATAAACATGTATGCACAAACATAACACGAGCAAAGGTAAGTCAAAGATGGATCATCCATTAGTGACTCACTAGTCTGACTGGGAAATCAATATGAGTGGAAACAGACAAATGATAACATAGCATGGACCTCATATCACTTCCACATGAGTTGACAGCTCTTATAACACAGACGGACACTGGACAAGCCATTTAATACAAATTATTAATGTTTTCTGATGCTTTTGATATATTTGTATCTTCAGCTAGTTTCTGTCTATTACCAATCCATCTCCGTTATATATGAGAACATAGCAGTAATATAAATGACCAGATAACTACAATTTGGCCTTTTTTTTCTTTCTTTTTTTTTTTTTTTAAAGAACCTGACCCTTTACAAATAAGTAGGCAGACTCATTGACTACGTTTTTGTGGTCACATACACTGATTGGAAACCCCTCACAGTGATGAGTGTCTAACTTCAGCACTGCTGTGTGCATGTCCACTCTCCAGGCCCTTATGAAAGAGCATATGAGAGAGCTGGAGGAGCTGCGTTTGTCCAGAGATGAAGCTGTCAGTGGGGCCAAGGAGACCGAGAGGAAGCTCAAGGCCATGGAGGCAGACGCCCTGCACTTCCAGGAGGTACGAGAGTAACAATGGGGAAAAAAAGGGTCTGAAAAATCTGAAACGTGACTGGATGTCCAGACCAGCTACTTTATCCACATCCTGTCAATTTCTTTTTTGTCATAGAGGTATATTACAGGGAATATTGTAGGATGGCATCATTATGCAAAAGTACAACTGATATTTTCTAATAAACCATCAGTACAAAGCTCAGATCTGACCTTTTCCATGACGTGTAGAAAAGGTTCACAGCAGCTGATAACATATCCAGGCATTAAAGAGAAAGAAATAGCTTTCAGAGCTCTCCTCTGTTCGTCAGCATGAAACTGATAACTTGTTCATGATGCTGTCAGTGACAGAGGAATAATTACTCCAGTCATATTTTGAGTGTTAACATTGGAAAATGGACAGAAGTAAGTCAACTTAAATTACAAGTCTTGTACTCTAGCTTGTTTGACTCCTGCTCATCAGGAAGACATTATTTATTGACAGATTGAAAAACTGTTTTGGAGCAGCATAGTTGGTCATAGCAGTAGTCCTCTGAGCTGCAGCCCAGAGATTGAAGTAAAAGAAATGTTTTAGCAAAGCAGTTTTCTTTCAACTCGGGGAGCTTCTCAAGTTGAAAACAGTAGTGTTCCAGTTGCTGTTTGATTTTATGTCAATCAAAACGCATCATTTTCTCTCAATGTGATAACTTTATGCACTTTATCATTTATGTATGTGTTATTGTATATTGTATTAACTTGGCTCAAATTGCCACTTTTTTTTTTTTTTTTTTTTTTTTTTTTTTTTTTTTTTTTACAGGTAATTCTCCCAACAACCTCCAAAGTCTAAATAAACTTGTGCCTTCTGTTTCCTCCAGGATCTTGCCACTGCAGAGAGACTCAAGAGACAGGTCCAGACCGAGAGAGACGAGCTCCAGGATGAGATTAACAGCAGCAACTCCAAAAAGTATGAGCCAAACAATTACAACGCCTGTAGAGCATGTAATTTAACGCATGGACTAAAGATGCAACCACAAAGTGTATTTATGCTGCTAAACGGTGTGGATACTCAAATTTTGACAACTCATTTTCAACTATTACAAGCTTAGAAATTGCATATTTAAACTTGGTTACAGCGCACATGCAGAACATGCATGGTCATTTTGTGCAGTTAAAGGGAATCCCCATACATTAACCATCACTTCTCCTCTTCCTCATGTGCTGTTGCCAGTTCTCTGCTGGCCGACGATAAGAGGAGACTGGAGGCTCGTATCACCCAGCTGGAGGAGGAGCTGGAGGAGGAGCAGCTCAACACCGAGATGGTCAACGACCGTCTGAGGAGAACCACACTGCAGGTAAGGATGCACAATATCTCAGATATGCTGAATGACTAAACAGATAAAGGAAAGAGCTATAGAAACCAACTTTAAAAAGACAATACTCAGGAAAAAAATTTGTCAGTTACTTGATGGGGAAACACCACAATGAGTACCACAGAAGAACATAATGTATAAAAGGCAACTGGTATGGCTGAGACACTACTGTAGGTTGCACTTCACTTTAACAAAGGCTCTCTCCTGTGTGTGTGTGTGTGTGTGTGTGTGTGTGTGTGTGTGTGTCTCATTAGACTGAGCAGTTGACCACAGAGCTGGCTGGAGAGCGCAGCAGCTCCCAGCGGCTGGAGGGGGCTCGCTCCCAGATGGATCGCCAGAACAAGGAGCTAAAGCTGAAACTTCAGGAGCTTGAGGGAACCATCAAGTCCAAGTATAAGTCCTCCATTACCACCCTGGAGGCCAAGATCGCTCAGCTGGAAGAACAGCTTGACGTTGAGTCTAAGTGAGTGCCAGTGCAAGGGACAGTTTTGTAATTGTTTATAATCTTTTGCCATGGCTGCTCCATTTTTTGATTATCCTCAATGATGGTGGCTTTAAGTGTTGCGTGTTGTTTTTTCTTGTACTTTTCCTAAAGTGTCTCAAGGCAATTTGCTTTTTGTACTATTTCCAGGGAGCGTCAGCAGGCCTCCAGGCTGGCCAGGCGGACAGAGAAGAAGCTGAAAGAGGTGTTGCTACAGGTGGATGACGAGAGGCGCAACACAGAGCAATACAAAGACCAGGTAAGTGCTGTGATTGCTGAAGAGAGGAGACTTATTGTGTAGTTTGATCCTGACTTGAATCCTTGCTGATCTACTGTTTTGGCACTTGTTGCACTGGTACTCTGTACACTAAGTGATCCCTCTCTCTCTCTCTGTCTACAGGCAGAGAAGACAAACAACCGAATGCGGCAACTGAAGCGCCAGCTGGAGGAGGCGGAGGAGGAGGTGACACGAGCCAACGCCTACCGTAGGAAGCTTCAGAGAGAGCTGGATGATGCTGCTGAGTCAGCAGACGCTATGAACCGTGAAGTCAGCACTCTGAAGAGCAAGCTCAGGTAGGGTTTTTTACATTTGTGTAGGGCCATAGTTTTCATCTCACAGTTGAGTAGAGCGTTCAGAATCCAGCGCTTTTGGAGCTTACACTATTCTGAGGGGCTAAATGTCAGGAAATCTAGTCCACTGCTGCCTTGACTTGTAAAATGTTTTTTGGCCTTGTTTATGATTATACACTCAAGTCTTTAATATCTTCACTAATACTGAGTATCTCATCTTTTATACTTGTGTGTAGTATTTATGCAGCACCTCATTGTGTCAAAACGATTATTTGTTTTTTTTAAAGACGTGGAGATTTGCCTTTCAATCTGCGGCGTAACACCAATCGCTCCGGCCACGACAGTGATGAGGATGTGGACGTGCAGATTGAGACATCTGAGAATCCAGCTGAGTGAGCGGAGGATCACCAAGAGGGGAAATATTACAATGACCAGAGTCAACATGCAGATATAGTAAAACATTAGCCATGCAAGCTATCAAGTGAGACTTTATCTGTGAGGATTTAGCCTTTTATTCACCATGACAATCTTCTTATAGCCTTATTGTTACTTCCCATATAATACATTTATATTTGGCCAAATCTTATTGATCTCAGTGAATGAGGAATGTTTTTCTACAAAGTCTTCTTGGTCTATTTTTCTACTTCATGGTTATATTATAAAATATTGCTCTGCTAACAAACCATTGCAATTTAATTTTATCTGTGCTTGAGGATTATTTGCTGTTACTTAACTGTTCCTGGGGAGACACACTGGTGATTTTATGCTTGTTTTGCACACAGATATGGGTCCTTTTGGGAGTTTTGGTGCAGTTACAAACTAGAGTCAGTATAAATCTGTATCTATACTGTATGCTTTTCCTCACACTGTGTTATCCTTTCAATGTAATTACCTCAACCAAAATTGCACAATGCCAACACAGACAAAACAAAGTTTGGAAATTGTTCAGTTCTTCAATGATGTGGTTGAAATTATAGCAATGATTTGGTACACTTTGGTACAAATATTGTACCGTCATCTATGATTGTTTGGTTGATGTATTGTTTCTCACTGGTTTTACACTTTAGTGATTATTGGTGGTGGGTCGTCATGTAGCAGCTCTTACTGTACTACATTTGTGCTATGCTTTGCACAGCAGAGGGGTTTCTGTCAGCACATTAGCCTCTGAATGTTGAATCCTGCATGTTTTAGGTCCATTATGATACCCTGACACTGTATTATCAAAGAAATTACATTTCATATTGATGCCAATATTTTAAGGCTATACTATATTTTATCAAATGCCTTAATGCAATAAATTGACAAAATATCAAATGTATTTGACTTCCTCATCTCTTTTGTGAATATACTCAATTTGAGAAGTTCTAGGCATAAAAGATAGGTTTATATTTTTTCTCCAAGTCTGTCTTAAAAAAGTTCAGACAAGCTGCAAATATGTCCAAGGAAGCTCAAATTTCACTTTATAAGAGGAATGCTGCCGAGATTATATTGCATAGCACACAAAAATATTTCATTCCTCCTAAAGAAAGTGTTCAGTATTAAATAAGGTGTGCTCATTCAGACCAAAGCAACAGCATGTTTTTCTTGACTGACATACTTACTAAAGAAATGTGGCATTATGACAAAAACGATCATTGTGAAATCACAAACATACTTTTAAAAAAATACCTGCTATAAAATATTAGCAATTATTACAACACTGGCTTTTTTTTAATTTATTTTTTTTAAGTGAAAATAAGTAAATATAACTCCTTCAGCAAACGTACATTAAAATTTTGCCTTTTTTCAAATATTACTGCACTGTTACTTTAAAGGGATAAGGGAAAGAAAAAGGAATGAAAGGATAAAGGGAAGAATTGGTTCCACTAAATATCAGCCAACTGGATACAAATGTCCTGCAGTCAGCCATTGTCCTGTTGGCTTCTACACTGGACAGTGATCCAAACACCTCTGACCTCAAAATCCACCATGAACTACTTCCAGATACACAAGCTGAAGCTTTTGGGATGGCCCTCGCTGCTAAATCTGTAACCTTGCATACAACTGTGTAACATGTGCACAGTAGGTAAACTGTCCCACAGGTGTGTCAAACGGTTTTCGTTGGTTTTCATCATATAAAGACTGAGACACGGCTCAAGAGCGACACCCTGAGTTCAATGTTGAAACTGCACTGACTACACGCTACACAATACACATACCAGTTTGTTTTCTATGAAAGTCTTAACTTAAACGAAAGAATATAGTCCATATTTTAGACATAATGGCGCCTTCTACTGCAGAACCAGAACCCGCACACGGACCCAATTCTCACCACCGACTGAACCAGCCGGTTTTACAGCCAGTGTTATTCTTCTGTGTGAGTGCGTGTGACAGTGAGATGGTGTGTGTGTCACCGCTGTTGGAGGTGAACCTTGCTAGCCAGATGCTAACCGTCGCAGCAGACTAACAAGTAGCAGCAACGTTGGTCCGCAGTTATACTACAGACAGTACTGCGGTTTAAACATTTTAACTGAAAAAAACAGGACGCGTCAGGACACGTTACGATACGTCAGGATACTTGTTTATGTAGAGGCGAACCACTGTAAAGTTAAGTAACTTAACTACCGCTAACGTTATAGCTAACTAGCTATTCCAGAAAGTTCTGTGTTCAGCCTGGCAGGGGAGGTGTTTTCTAACGTTACACTGTTGCAGTAAATTTGTCGCAGTAAACACAAATCATGGTGTTTTTGGCGCTGGCAGAGGTGGCCATCACCTCCATCAATCCTTAACAGACTTCAAAGTCCGGTAAGAGGAGCTAACATGCTAAATTAGCTTCCTAGCTAGTCAAGTATTATGTGCATGCCTGACTGCTCGGCGAGGGGATCTTATCAGAAACAAACCAACTGTCAGAGCCGATAGTTTTAATGGCGCTTGCCTTCAACCAGATATTAAGCGGTCGGCTTGTCACTGTTGGTCTGTTCTATCCAGAGAGGCTGGTGTCCTGCTGCCTCATCCTCACATACTCTGACATGTAGCTGTAACTAGCCTGCTGCTACCGGCTTCATAAACATTGATACTGTTTTAATATGTGACTCATCTGATTTCCCCTCTTTTTTTAGTAACGTTGGCTGAAATCAACCACCTTCAAAACGGCAGTAGCAGGGGAGAAACTGGACTCATCCAGCTCAACAGCCAAGTCAAAGATGGAGTTAGCCTCGGTGAGTGCACCTGCTGGCTGCTGTGTGTTATGGTCATCGTGGTCATACAGACTTGTCAGAGACCTTCATCTGTGAATTAGCCCATATTTATTGTATGCTTCTATACAAGTCAAACTGTTAAAATAGTTTGTGTGTGTGTATTGTGACCTCACAAAAATATTCTGGTGTTGCAAATTTTCTATTCACCTTTAACTATTTGACTGTCCAACTAAGCTACCAGTTGTTGATTAATGATAGAATAGAACACCCAGTCCAAGTTGATGGCACAGCAGCTGAAACTACTATCTCAGCTGTAACCATACCATAAATTGTGTTGGAAATAAATTAAGAAACGTGTGTAAGTGTAATGAAAATGTCTGTTTTGTCTATTCCAGTTGATTAAACACCACACAATTTAAAAAAAACATGTCTTCAACACATCTAAATCGTTCTAAAATCCAATATAACCATGTAACAGTCGTGCTCACTGATTTGCAACATTGCCCACAATGACCTAATACACCCAGAGGTATTTATGGGTGCATAATTCTTGACTATGTTTTCTCTTAAACATTACAGAATGCCCCAAAGCAAGAATTTGAATAATTTTCTTGGTTCATGATTGTTTGATTTTTATCATAGGTGGGACAGAAATGATGGGGAGGGAATTATGGAAACTGAATTGTTAGCCACACAGGCTGGAAGCCGGTGTCTAAAATGACCATCACAATTGTTTTCAGAGTTTGATTTTGGTTATTTTCATGGGATATTTTAGAATTTGGATAAGATACAATTGTTCCTCACACAGATACCTGATTGCAAGCAGATTGCTACTTGTGCAAATAGACTCCTACTACATACATTTTCTGTGACCCATATTTAAAGCCCCCCACTCAACACACACACATCCACTTTATGACTCATGTTGTCTGACAAAGATGCAATTTAGCAGTGAGCTTTGCAGGGAGGGGGTACTGAAATACAGATGTGTGAGTGTCTCTCTGAAAGATAAAGATAGAAACCCATAGAAAAACGCAGGCTGGATTAAGCTTCTGCTTTGGCTGCGAAACGTTGGGGGGGAGGGAGGATGAGGAGCAGGAGAAAGCCATTGTGGGTTGGAGGGAGAGAGAGAGAGAGTGGGGAAGGAAGGTTTGTGTGAGAGAGATGGAGGTTTATTTTATAATATGCTGTTTGTAAAAGCAGCATCACCGAGAAAGGCATGTGAAAGTGGGCAAAATGCAGGAAAAACAGGATTCTCAGAGCCGAGCCCCGGGCAGCACGGGGAAGGTAGGAGTGTGTGTTTGTACGTAATGTGTGCATTAAAGTGGCACGTGTGTGTGTGTGTGTAGAAGCTGCATATACAGTATGTTGTATGTTCAGGAGACATTGTATGTATGGTGTGTTTGTTATGGTTGCTGTAAATGTGGTTATTATTATTGTCCTCAGATAAACATTTTCCTCTCCATATTTACATATTTTTCCATCTTTATCTTCAATTGCAAATTTAGCATCCGACTGTCTGTTCGTGTCTGTGTCTTACCCTCTCTGCCTGTTTGTCCATAAGGCATGTAAACACAAATAATGTTGAGTCTCAGTGTAATTCAACCCAGCAGCCTGTGTGTGTGTGTGTGTGTGTGTGTGTGTGTGTGTGTGTGTGTGTGTGTGTGCGTGCGTGCGCGCGTGCGTGTGTGTGTGTGTATTGTAGTGTGCCACTGAATTTGGCGGTCCTCAAATCTCAGTTGTACACACACATGTAACACTCACACACATACATTCTCTGACCTATTTTACA